>NC_041382.1:229848152-230026642 GCF_002162155.2 Triticum dicoccoides | reverse complement strand
CGATCGATTGAGCCGGTTGGGGCTGGATGAACAGGATCCCGGTCGATCGAGCCGGTTGGGGCTGGATGAACAGGACCACCCCATGGAGGGAAGGATGAATAGTACATGGTGGAGGGCAGGATGAACAGTAGCCCGTGGAGGGGTGGTTGAACAGGAGCCCGTGGAGAGGGCTGGTTGAACAGGAGCCGGTGGAGTAGCGCGCGGTGGAGGCTGGATGAACAGGAGCCCGTGGATGAACAGTCGCAGGTGGAGGCTGGAGGAGGTCGACGATGGATGAACAATAGCTCGTGGAGGCTGGAGGGGGTCGATGGTGGAGATGAACAGTATCCCGTGGAGTCCCATTTTGCGGTACACCACACCCCTCCCGATGAACAGGACCCCCGTTTCGACCGTAGCGCTCCAACAAGTCCGTTACCTCCGTTTTGTGGTACCCACAGCCCTCCCGGTCAACAGGACCCCCGTTTCGACCGTAGGAGGTCCATTTCCTCCGATTTGCGGTATGCCACACCCCTCCCGGTGAACAGGATCCTGTTTCGAACGTGGCCGGTCGAACACAAGGCCGTTTCCTCCGTTCTGAGGTACGCGAGGCCTCGTTTCCATCGCCTGTTCCGTCCAAGCCCTCCCGATGAACACAACGCATTCTGTTGCCTCCCCATGAACATGACGATGACGCTGTTTCTCCGTTTCGACCCAGCCATGTACACGAGCCCTGGCCGTACGTATGCGCGAGTAGGCGTTCGAGACCCCGCCCGTATGTACACATATGTGGCCGTATTTTCTTTCTTGCACCCTAGCCGCCTCTACTATGACACGTGCGCGCCTCTACATCAACCAGTATATTTGTATGTACACATACGCGACCAGAATGACAACGCTACATACGCTTCGACCAGGTGGGTCCCGACTATCAGGTGGAGGAATAATTATTTTGCACGTAATAAGAAGGCACTTCCTTGTTGCGGCCGTGGACCCAGCTGTCAGCCTCTCCATGTATAGTCCATGTCCGATGGAAGCCGTTCCTTGACCATGTTGACCACGCCGTGCCGAGAGCATCAGGGCGGTGGACGACGGCGAGGCCTAGGAAGGGGACGACGCAGAGCCGGGGGAGACGCGGCAGTGGATGCCCACGCGTAGAGGAGTACGAGGGTTCACTGGTTCGCTGCGGTGTGAGGCTGCCGTCACCACAGAATAACAGGGGGTGTGGGTGAGTAGAGGGATGGCCTGGCCAGCGGTGGGAGTAGTAGGGGGCGGTGAGGCCTCAGCCGCATCGTAGCCGGCCATGGGAGGCAGGAGCACGAGGCACAACCGGTGCTGGTTTGGGCGGCTGGAGCAAGAAGACCAGAGGTTGAAGAAGCACTATTGCCGTTGGATGGACATCGTATGGTCACTGGAGCTAGAATCGTGCTTATTGACTAAGTTGACAAAGCCCTCCGTCCCCGTCAACTTAGTAGGCCCACAAGTCATCCTGCCACTATACTGGGTCCCAACTAACAGGGGGAGTATTCATTTTTTGTGCGTAATAAGGAGGCACTTCCTTGCGTGTGAAGATATAGCTGGTGGGTCCGAGCTGTCAGCGGCGGTAACATTTTTTCGTGAAATACAGAGGCCCTTTCGGTGGGTCCCTGATGTCAGGTGTAGGAATCATTATTTTGCCCGTAATAAGGAGGCATTTCCTTGCATGCGGCCATGGACCCAGCTGTCGGCCTCTCCATGTAAAGTCCACTTCAGATGCATGTCGGTTGTTGACCATGTTGACCAGGCCGCCCCGAGAGCACCAGGGCGGTGGACGATGGCGAGGCCTAGGAAGGGAACGACATGGAGGCAGGGAAGACTCGGCAGTTGTTTCCCACGCGGAGGGGAGTACGACTATATGAGGGTTTACTGGTTCGTCTGCCGTCGCCGGAGAATAACAACAGGTGTGGGTGAGTAGAGGGATGGCTAGGCCAGCGATGGGAGTACGGTGAAGCGGTGAGGCCTTCGCGGCAGCAGAGCCGGCCGCGGGGGGGAGGGAGCAGGCAGTCCCGCCGGCGCCTGTTTGAGCGGCTGGAGCAGGAAGAGCAGAGATTGAAGAAGCACGACGGCTGTTGGATGGTCATCCAACAGTCACTGCTTGTGCGCCAACCTTCTTTTAGGAAAGCCTCAAATCAGTGGAAAACAGCATACATCCCATCTGCCATTATTTCTAATAATTTACAGCCCATTTGCTAATTATTAAGGTTTTTTTGAGCCCATATTCTTTTTTTAGCATTACAGCCCATATTGTGGCCACGGTTAAAAAATTATACGAAATTTTGCATATTTCGGTGCGGTCCGAACTGTTTTTAATCCCGAAATTTCGACTCACATTCAAACTGATTTTGAAAATAAATGTATATCAATATAAAATCCAACAAATTCTCCACGCATAAAAATTAATGTAATTTCAAATCTCGAAATGAAAAAAAGATATTTGAAACTAATTGCCGGTTTGATGTGTTTTAAAAATGCACAACCCATTTTCTCATTAATGATGGGCCATTTTCTCGGCCAGCCAAATGAAAGCTCTCCTCGTCTTGAAAGATTTGCAGCCCAACAGGCCTGACAAAGCGACTTACTTGGCAAATCACAAAAAAACTGGGCTGTGGCCGTGGACCCAGCTGTCAGCCTCTCCACGTGCAGTACTCTTCCGATGGAATGTCGTTGACCATGTTGACCACGCTGCGCCGAGAGCACCAAGGCGGTGGACGACGGTGAGGCCTAGGAAGGGGACGACGCGGAGCCGGGGAAGACGCGGTAGTGGATGCTCACGCGGAGAGGAGTACGAGGGTTCACTGGTTCGGCTGTGGTGTGAGGCTGCCGTCGCTGCAGGGCCTGGCTAGCGGTGGGAGTAGTAGGGGGCGATGAGGCCTCATCGCCAGCACAGCCGACCACTGGAGGCAGGAGCAGGCAGTCTCCCCAGCGCTGGTTTGGGCGGCTGGTGCAAGAAGAGCAGCCATTGAAGAAGCAGCAGGACCGTTCGATTCAAATCCAACGGTTACTGCTGCTAGAATCGTTTGTTGACTAAGTTAACAAGCCCTGCATACGTGTCAACTTAGTAGGCCCACAGGTCAGCCTCCCAACCGATGCACCCCAGATGTCAGTGGGTGGAATCATTTTTTTCGCGTAATAAGGAGGCAGTTGATTGCGTGCGGCCAGGCCAGCAGAGGGAGTAGGGTGGGCCGGGGAAGCGTGTGCGGCATCACAGCGGGCCACAAGAGGAGGGAGCAGGCAGTCCCACCAGCGCTAGTTTAGGCGGCTGGAGCAGGAAGATCAGAGATTGAAGAAGCACGTCGGCCATTGGATGGACATCCAACACTAACTGCTGCTAGAATCGTGTGTTCACTGACAAAGCCTTGCGTAAACAAGTCAGCCTCGAAATATGTGGCGGGCACAACCCATTTGATATTATTTTTATAATTTTTTACTCATTTTTTAATTCATATGGAATTTATTACAACCCGTTTTCCATTTTTAGAATTGCTGGCCATTTTCTGGTCAGTACAAGGGTCAAAAAATTAACTAAATATGTGGGAAATTTTGAAAATTTGCAAATTTTTACTGGGGAACGAAATATTCTTAATCCAAAAATTAATAGCCGTACTAAAACAAATTTAAAAATAAATTAGTACTATGTCATGTTCAAATCCAATGAAATACGTATAAGATATCAGTGAAGAACAAAAACAAAAAAAGAAACTTATATCCCATTTGCTATAACTTTTTTGGAATTTTCAACCCCTTTTGATATTAATTTTAACAGACATTGACCATACTCTTAAGCCAGGCCAGAATGCATCCCTCCTCGTCTTGAAAGATTTGCAGCCCAGTAATTCGGAGAAAACAAATAGGCCTAGCTTGGGTATTCTTCAAAAAGAAATATTGGGCTACCTATTTTCCCAAAGAACTAGTGCATGAGCATGTAGCTTTATTTATTTATTTACTTATTTATGTTTAGGTGACCATGAGCATGTACCTGGCCCGGATTCATGTGAGAGCCTTCCTTCCAGTTAATTATGGGCTTCTCTATTGGGCCTTCATCAGTGGGCTGCATGTTATCAACAAGTGGAAAATGTGTTCCGAGTTTCAAAAAAAATGTGTTCCGTACAATTAATAGTATGAGCTACGTACGGTACGGGGCACTAAAGGATCGAACCATGCAACGACTTCCAAAACATTGTGTTTGTCTTTCTAACAACACATTTATTCAACCAACAGACAAAATATACTACTGATTGTACATTGAAAACAGCAGCAGCAGCAACCAGGGCTAGGGGTGCAACAGAAGCAGTAAGCAGGCCAGAAGAGTGAAGACGCAACTCTCTCTTCCAAACCAAATATCAGCCATCATTACAAAAGGGCTACCAAAAAAGAACAAGTGTATGCATCAAACTAAATAAAGATCCTACTACACCAAGTGTACGCATCTAACTAACTGACTCAGTTAGACGTTACTATTTATTAAGCTGTGGAGATTGGCTGACGGCTTGAACCAGATGGTTGTCTGACGGGGGAAACTCCAGCCAGCAGGTCGAAGTCTGATACTTGCGACCCTCTCTCCTACTTTGGGCTGCAGAGCGTGGCGGCACATATCAGGGTATGGTGCATGCAGAGACGCATGGTACTCTATGTACATACAGTTTTGCCTGATGAACGAAACCGCGCTGCCATCATGATCCTTGCCGTCGGTTATCTCCTGGTTAATCGGATAATTCAGTTCGACAAACAGAGAGCGTGTACCAAGGCTACTTACCATCCTCCAGTCAAAAATTCCTGAAGGCCCAAAGAAGCTGGGATCCTACTCAAAGACCTTGCAGTGACTGTGATTGTATTCCGCGAAACAACACGTCCGGTACGTGCGAACGATCATCAATCTTTCGCCGTCGTCTGATCGAGCCAGGAACCACCTGCAACTGCCATTCCACTTTCCTTTGAAAGGTTCTGGGATTAGGAAGGGTAGGGACACCAGGCGGCCTACAACATCATATCAAGTTGGAGTCAAATAAAAAAGGGCTCTTGGTTTAGTCAATCTTAAGAACAACATGTTATTAGCATGAATATTTTTTCAGCAAATGTTGGTAGTAATATAAGCAAGCCATCATGATATCATAGGAAAGTAACATACTATTGTAACAACCGTTTGTAGTGATGACTGGAGTAGGCCAGCAATACGTCCAACCATAGAAGGAGTCGACATCGTAAATGAAGCCCTTGTGTTCAATGGCATCAGAGAACCATGGAGGATGTATGATCCTGCGATGGACGTGCAAATTTATCCACTTACCGCAGTGACCTGTCAGATAGGCGAGACCGTGGTTGAAGAACACAATTAGCCTGAAGTCTTTATAATTCGCAGATCTTGTGGGCACTTGGCAGATTACAGCCTTGAGCAAATCAAACTTGGTATCATGTTGGCTACTATAAGATTCCGAGTATTCTGGGCCGCGGTGCCAAAGCAGTGCAGTGTTAATCGAAGGAACGGGGATAAATCGCCGGGTGTAGACCTCCACGAGCATCCAGCTGCCGAGACCGTCGACGAGCACCATCCAAGACGTGTTCATGCCGACCCAATACATACTGTTAATGTAGTTGAGGCTGACGGGGATCCGATCGCAGTCAAGGGGGTTGATGCTCGCCACCCTATGATTGTTATGCTGCGTGACACGCCGTTTCTGAAGATCAGGCGGCATCAGCAAGCAAGGAGCTGGCTTAAAAAGCTCTGGCCTGAGGGCTTTGAGTAAACGGTACAACCCCGATGAGCACACGGCGAGCGGCATGGTACTGAGATTGTCCACACGCGAAACAATGAGCTTGATTACCTCTGTGGGGAGCGAATTCCAGCCACTCTTTCGGCGGACGCTTCTCAGTTCTGTCGTTGTTAGTGCTTGGGTTTGGGACGAGGTGGGGAGGCGCCTTAGCGGGGATGGAAGATCGGATGAGATTATGTGCAGACAAAGATGGAGAAGCGAATATGTGCTGCGGGAAGTGGACAGGTGATGATGACTACAACATGCCGCTTGACTTATGAGACACATACCAGCAACGTAGGGTCATGTCGATGCCAGACAACTTGCTTGAGTGATCACAGTACTGGTACTCCCTACAATGCTATGCCCTAACTTGCTTGAGTAGAGTAGTAGAGTAGGACTCTGCTCTACTACTAGCACCGGAGGAGTAGTATATTCTAATCTAAAATAGTTACAAACTTCAATGCCCGAGCGTGGAACGACTACGAACCATGCTCAAAGACCGTGTCTACGTGGTGTTTGGACATGTGCGACAACCTCAACGCCAACGGTGCTGCTCCCGTTGCACCGTATGTCTTTCTGTCCTTCCTGTTCGAAATCGTGGTAGAATTCATGTTTCTACTCTGTATCCTACTACTATGCTAGTCCACATGATTAGTTTCATCTCTGTTATAGCCGTCATGATTTATTTTGTGCTTATTCGGATTAAATCTCGTAGTAACTTGCTCATATATTCAACTGGCGCAACATCCCCTACAGCCACTCCCGTTTCATGGACGGCCTGGTCGATGTTGGAATTTTGCTAGTAGGCCTTTATAAGGTGAGCTCTTCTACCACCTATATGAGCATGAGAAGAGGAGACCTACACGGGAGCTCCTCCTCCTCGCTCGCCTCGCCATGCCACGCCTCGTCACGACGCGCCGCGGGTTGCGGGATTGAGCCGAGCCGAGGACAGAGCTATACTCTCATGACCTACCCGGCCCGCACTACATAGTTTCTCACCACCGTTCCAGATCATTGCACCGCCAAGCAAGTCTTCTCCATCCCTCCTTTCGGTGTGCACCGGGAGAAGGGACAGCAGGCCTCCAGAACCCCGCCTCTCGTGATCCTGTACGAGAGAGGGGCGATCAGGTTTTTGGGGAGCTCACTCGCGCGACTGCTGGCAGCCACGACTTCGCGAACGACGACTTCTTCCCCGACCTCGGCAACCTCATCCTCGACATGGGAGACAACGTCAACGCCGACAACCAGTGAGATACAGGGTGTAGGAAGCGGTTTGGGAATCTGCATGCCTTTCCAACCAGTGAGATACTCCGTACAAAGTACGACAGAGAAATAACCACAGAGAAGGAAGCTAAAAGTAAACAATCAAACGAGCATTTTTGCATTTGTTTTGCATTGAATCGTTTCACAAGCTTGACTAGTGCTGTTTTTCTACTTTTACAAAAACCGCATCGTAATGTTAAAACATGCATTTGCATGTACATAAGTAATAGTAGTACTCCCTCCGTCTAGGTGTATAAGTCTTCCCTCCTTCTTGGTCACGGTGCACAACCGAAGATGACTTATTGACCTGGACGGAGGGAGTAGCACAGTCTGCAAGCATATATCGAGAGAGACGTGTAGTGCGATAGTATATAGTAAAGTTTGTGCTATATGCACGTACTTGCAAAATGCGTACGAATACACAAGGTTTCCAAACTTTCCCTTTTACATACTTAATTAAGGACGCTAAAAATTCCTGAACGTTCGGGATTTATCATTTGCATCCCAAAACTAATGAGATCGCCTTACGAAACAAAAATTATACTCCTCCTAAAAGCCACGACGCTCGAAGGAGCGCTTGCGGTGCGCCGCGAGTGCCATGGTGCGCGGCCGTTTCCCAGCGCGCCGACACAATGCCTCTTCCTCAGCCTCGCGACTCACGAGGTGCTGATTGGCAGCTTGCCGGCAGGCGAGCGCGATCTCACCGGTGTGGTGATCCGGCGCCAACAGGTACTCCTCCTCACTGGAAGTGTGCACCCGTTCCATGTACCGCCAAGCGTAGATGAGGCACTCGGGCCCGACTGCACTCAGGGCGTCGACACGGGCGTCCTCCGCCACCCTCACGGCCCTCGCACGAGCCTTCTGCCAAAGAGCCAATTGCCTGACTCTCTCGGACGCGACATAGGCCTCCCAGGCAGCTTGTTCCCTGGCGCGCTTCTCTTCCTCGGCCTTCTTCTCCGCCTCTATTTTGGCGCGCTCTGCTGGAGGCAAAGCCTCCCACAAGGCGACATCCATTTCTTTCCAAAGCTCCTCAAGGATCGGGGGCTCGGTGGGCAGCGCGGCGTTCTCCTCATAGCAGGGAGCCGACGCGTCCTCCGGCGCGCATGCTGGCGAGATTGGGAATGCCGACGCGTCCACCTCGAAGCGTCGCGGCGAGGAGCGGAACACCGGCGCGTCCTTCTCGACTAGTGGCGGCGAGGAACGGAACGGCGATGCGTCGCATCGCGGCGAGGAGCGGAACACCGATGAATCCTCCTCGACTAGTGGCGGCGAGGAACGGAACAGCGACGCATCGCCAAGCGGCGAGGAGCGGAACACCGACGTGTCCTCCTTGACTAGTGGCGGCGAGGAACGGAACGGCGACGCGTGACCATCCGCTCGGTGCAGCGAGGGGCTCCTAGGGCTTGGGAGGGGCGATGCCATGGTGGTCGACGTGAGAGGGAGGGGGAGGAGATAGCGATGAACGTGAACATGAGGGGGAGGAGATAGCGATGTTGTGGGAGGCGCAGTATTTATAGCGAGAAATGACACACCTACGTAAGATATGGACTGAGCTGCACTGACTTAACTGCCGGTCCAGTTGCGTCACTGACATGTGGGCCAGACCCTTGTTGGGCCCAAATGTCAGTGACGGAATGCACCTGCAGTTAAGTAACAGCTACGTGGGCATATTTGTTGGAGTAAATTACGGGGGAGCGAAGGGGTGGAAATATTGCTGGTCACAACAGATTGGACGAGCGTGGGGGGAGGAGAGTCATGCATGCAGATTTTTTCACATGGGGTGGAGTGGTGGGACCGCCGGAGGGAGAAGGAGAGTTTGGCAGGCATATTGTTTCCACACATGGAGAGGAAAAGATTTGGAGACGAACAGACTTCCTGCAGGTATGGGGAACGGTGCATAATAAGTCCTCTTGCATGCCGGGCTAGGTATAGTCTCAAGTCATTAAAAACAAACACGCCCCACACATGTTCATATTTCAAGGTGCACTAAATTATTGCATGCGATGATTAAGGCTGGCCATAATGGTGGTATCTTAGCTGGTATCATGCACTTGGGAATAGCAAACATGTTGATGTGGCAAAAAATTAAAGAAGAGAGGGGGTAGAGTAACTAGTGTTCATGCATGCATTGGTAAACACTAGTTGAGTACTTTTGCAGACTTCAAAAACTATTCCACAATGTGTCAACATTCACAATGTCAAATCAATATTTTTAGACTCATTATAAAACATAGTTCTTATACTCATTATAATCAGTACTCCCTCCGTCTAGGTGAGAAAGTCATCTTAGATTGTGCACTGTGACCAAGGAGGAGGGGAAAACGAGAGATCTTAATGTTTATTTGCTAATTAATAGCATTGCATGCAATGAACTAACAACTGCATGTCATGTTTGGTAGTCTCAAGTCATTAAAAGCATGCACACCCACATCTCCTATTGGTTGATATGTCAAGAAACAAGAAACGAGGTAGAAGTTAATGCACCACGCCTAAGTGTTTTGGGAGTATTGTAGATATTGATATTTTTAGTATAAATTTGGTCATGGGATTTCATTGATGCCTGTCAAAGCGTTGACACGTATGCTATGCGTGACCTGAAGATGAAAGCGTTGAGCATCTCGAAGTTGATCAACAATCTTCAATTGTCAAAGATTAGCCGTTCGGCCAATAAGGTGGCACACTTAATCGCTAAGTATAGCTTTGACAATAGATCAGATGGTATTCTTGTAAATAACGTACCGCCCTGTGTGGTGAATATTGTATCGAATGAGTGTACTGGTGCGGCTGGTTAATTAATATAAGGTGGTGTTCAAAAAAAGTATAAATTTGGTCAAAGACTTTGCAAACGGTTGACGGGAGTAAAAAGGACCAGAGGGAGTATCATGCATGTGGAGTAGGCAAAAAAATTGCTTGTCTAAAAAAAGGCAAAAAAATTGCTCATTTATAGTCGGTCGAAGTCTCAAAGGGCGTGGGAGGCGTGACATTTAACGGAATTAAGTGAAGTTACATCCACGCGTCGGCACGGCGTGCGAACAGGCAGAAGCTATACCTTCAAGCCTACGATATGGGTCTAGTAGACATGACATCTAGTGGGTCTCGCATAGTTCTCGAGAACTCTTTGGGGGCTTGCAGCCATTTATCCACCAGGCAAGCCAGCAACCCCACGCCGTTCGCACGCCCTACTCGTCCCTGTCTTCTACCTTACAATAGTTCGCTCCCAGTCGTCCCGTCCTTTCACATTAGTTCGCTCCCAGTTTTTTTGTGGGGTACAACAGTTCAACTTCTCCTAACCCTCCTCCAAAATCCATGGCCTCCCTAATTTCCATGGTCGCCGCTGAGTACCAGGTTAGAGCCATCACCGGCGATCAGTTCATCGTCATCTACACACGTGGATCCGAGACGGTGAAAGCATGGCTTGCTCGCTTCCTACGCATGTTCAACAGTTCAACGGATGAGTGGGTCGCTGGGCTAGATGTTGAGTACACGACAGTCCTGGGACGAGAGAAGGATCTAAAGGACGAAGAGAGGAAGAAGCCCTCCGTGATCCAGGTTTGAGTACATAACGTTTGCTTGGTCTACCACATATGCCATGCCTACGTTGAGTGCCAGGATTTTAAGAACTTCCTCAAGGACAAAAGAGTGAAATTCGTTACTGTAGGCTTAAAGAACGACAGTGACGTCCTGCGTCGGATAGGTCTCGTTGTAGGCCAGCCCTTCGATCTCCAGAAGGCAAGCCTGGTGTCCTCCTCTCAACCTTCAATACTGACCCTGGCAGCAGCCATTATTGATCCTTCGTACGCTAAACTGAAGAAACCTCATCACGAGTTTCAGCATGCATGGGAGTCGAAGACATTAGATGAAGATCACATCCTGTACGCAACAATGGATGCCTACCTTTGTTTAAATATCTACAAGGGTTGGATGAAGAAGTAGAGCCCAGTGTCCTGTTCAAGCAAAGAAGCGCCGGCGAAGAGGAAGAGGAAGAGGGACGAGGATGAAGTCGAGGACATGGACTCAGACTCCAAGTAGGTGGCAGTGTCGTCGCTCATGCTGGTTCTACTGCAGCGTCAAGCGGACTAGTTGCGTATTAGTTTATTTTCAAGGGTGTGTTGTGCTGAGGCCCCAGCAGAACTATGTTTATGTTCTTTCTCGTTATTTGAACTCTTTAGTACGTACAGTAGTACTAGTACTATGTCTTACTACTATTATTCTTGCAGTTGGTACTACTGCTCGTATCTTCGTGTTCCTACTGTACTTAATACGTTCATACTAGTAGTATAATCTGGGTCAGTCAATTTGTGAAAGAAGTTCGACGGAGCGAAGGAAGACGACGGCAGAAGAGGTGGAAGAAGCCCTTCCAGCCATCCATGTTGCATTAAACGGCTCACATGAGTCGACTGGCCCAAATTGCTCCTTCAGATTGCATGATCCATGTGGCATTCAAGGTCTCGAAGGAAGATTCTGCGTCCGCACCCGGTTTGCGGGCTCGACGCGCGCGCGACCGGCTTTCGCCGCGACATCCACCATGTGTGCCTCCTATGCGCGGGCGGAGACGACAATGACACTCTAGTTCCTCCTCGCCGGCGTGCTGGAGCACGCGCTCGTCCTCCTCTTCATACGCTGTGTGCATAGATGCGGCTCCACCAGCTGCTCGCGTGCTTGGCAGCACAGCGGCATCGCGAGGAGGTACTATAGACGACGTGAGTGGGCGAGCCTTCGGCTTCATGGCACAGGGATGGCGGCGACACGGCGGTGATGGGCGAGAAATTGTTGGCCAGAGCAGGGAGGCGCCGGCATGCGCAACGGCGGCGACGGCATATTGATGAGTGCACGTGTGGGAGCTTACTTTAGTTTTATATATAAGGTTGGTCAAACTTAAAAGAAAACCGTACTAGTACACGTAAACATTAGACTTAGGCAGCGCTTTTATTAGTTACTAGCTTATGTTCTTGCCCATTGTGACCAGCCTTAGTACCACGACCACGATACGGAATCATGTGCAAGCGCGTGAACCGCGGCCGCGCGGTCGCTCGAACGGTGCGTCACCGTGTCACGCTCGAAGGACATCCACCGAACCTTTTTGTTTGTGTGAAAACAATCCTCGGATATTACTCAACTTTTTTTTCCTGTGAAAGTTCTTGACGCTGCAATATTTCCATATATTTGAATTTAGCTCCAGTTCGTGTTTATTTGGATTTGGACGTTTTAGGTGCGCCCTAGTTTTTTTAATACTGATTTTGTGTGTGTGACTGAGAGAGAACATGTGTATGTGTCCATATGTGTGTTGTGGCGGAAGGGCAATGTGGAGACGGTGTGCGTGTGATACAAACATAGAGAGGTGTGAATGTGCAAATGATCGTGCATGAGTGAGACATAGACAGATGCCGATACGTTGTGTATACATGAGAGAACGGTCTTCTAGTTTACTTGTGTGTGTGTGTGTGTGAGAGAGAGAGGGAGGGAGAGAGAGACAGAGAGAGGAGCATCCGTAACACAACAACCATCTCTCTCGATTCGTCCGTCCCTTGCACGTTCGCATGCAACACATGCACCAACGTGCACATTTTGACACCCTCACCTGGCCCCTGCCCACCTCAAGGCCCGCACAACCTCTTCGTGAATACCCATTTCTCTCCTTACATTTGTTTTCTCTCAATATCACACACATAGAGAGAGAGAGAGACACACACAGCACAACACACACACACACACACACTCCCCCGAGCACACAATTCATCCCCATCCAAGGTTATACGGCGACCACTCTCGCTTGTGCTTCTTTGCACCCCAACATGCACAACACCTCAATCTTCAAAGAGGGCAACGAGCAGATCGAAGACGGTGACCACACCGCGCTAGAGAATGTGGGGTCACTTGGAAGCAGGGTGATGTGACGACGGCTGACTCACTCCTCCCCCCACCCTCTCTCTCTCTCTTGCACAAAATTACCGAAACCTCTCTCCCCCACACAAAATTGTCAATCCCTCAACCCACGAGATCCTTCCCCTCTCGTCCATGTTTTTCCTGCTCTCTCATCAAACATGTTGTCTCTTCTCCTTCCACATATACAGAATCCAGCTGCACACGCATCTCATGTATATTACATGTATGCATCTTTCTCACAGACCTAACTTCTTCCTCTCTCTTTCTCTCTCTATCCTCTCTCTCTCTCTCTCTCTGTCTCGTTAGGTTTGTCTCCTACTCTCTTGTCCACAAACATACAATCTTTCCCGCCCTATCTGCTCCATCTTCAAAAGCTCTCTCTGCACATTTCATTCACACATTGGGATATGTCAAAATGTTGCTTCTATAATGGTTGATGTAGAGTTATGGTTGTTCTTGTTGCATCCTACAAAGTAATAACTATGAAATGCATTTAGATTCTCATTTGACTGGGATTATGTGAGTTTGAGCATGTTGTGAAGTACTATAGACCTTGTATACATCTTGGGATTCGACAATGATTGTAACTATTGAATTGTATAGACCATTACCTTCGAAGTCAATAGCCTAATATATTTATTTCACAATTTCAACAAATGATTAGTTCACTACAAACTAAGAAAACAAATGTGTACTCCCTCTGTTTTTATTTAAGTCCGCATATTAGCATTGGTCAAAGTCAAGTTTTTAAACTCTCAGAAAGCTTATAACAAAAAATATTAACATATACAATAACAAATAAATACCATTAGATTCATTATTGAATGTACTTTCACATCATACATATTTTTATGGTAAATGTTTATATTTTTCTATAAACTTGGTCAAACTTAGGAAGTTTGACTTCGGTCAAACCTAATATGCAGAGTTTACTACTACTACTCGCTAGTTGCTTAGCTGAATCACTCAACACGCCACACGGGGAGTCCACTGTCACAACATTTTGAGGTCGGCGGGAAAATCTCCCGCGACCCTGATTCGAGCAGTGGGAAGTTACCATCAAAGCCTTCGGAATAGGCCTACGGATGACGCTTGGTAGGGGGCTGTTTTCGTAACTTCAGGTTCACCCTACCCAGCCAACCCCACCCCGGCACCCAGAGTAGTACACCTGAATACTCCCCAATTTCTATCCCCACCGCAAAATAGACTTCTCCATGGCACCGCAGCCTTCGTGCTCCTCCCCTTTACATCGGCACACTCGTCCATCGCAGCGCATCTGCCTCAATGATGACCTCGTACGCCGCACTGGCGCCGGTCCACCGTCGTCATCATACACGGAGCCTCTTCCCCGGCATCATCTTCCACGGTCTCGGGTCTGCTTCCCGGAAGCCGACGCCAAGCGCAGAAGTACCACCATCGTGGACAATGAACTGACTCCCGTTGCCGACCATGACTCACAGAGGCCGCCGCGACCATCGTTCTCCTCCTCGATTGGTAATGTGTGTATTGAATCACTTAGCAGTACATGTGCAGTTCCAATTTTGTTCATACCTACCCTTCAAATTTCCTGGGTGCTATTGTTCCCATAAAAGTAATTGGTTATGGCCTCCATTGTCCAACAGAATATCAGCGTGTAATTGTGTGTCGCTCCTGTATCGCACTGTGCTTGGGTAGGTTTTTCATCTGCAACTAGTAGTGTGGCAAATGATGGAAAGGTTTTTAGAACTAGCAAAATGCCCATGCGTTGCACGCATCAAGAAGCATTTGTATGAGTAGTTTATCTTGTTGGAGATGCTCTAACATGGCAGACGAGTGCTTTCATGTTGCCCACGAGATGCGTGAGTATTACTAGTAGTATATTTTTCTTGCCATGTTGAGATTTTAAAACCACGAGTGCGAACATGCAGAGGAGCAATGAAGACCAAACACGGGATATTCGGGACATCTTCAAGGAGCGTGGCAAGTTAAAGAGGAGCTACACCGGACCTGTAAAACGAGCTTTAGTAAGTGACACCCTTTCAATTACTTTCGTGTAGCCTCATGTTCTTCGATGTGTATATGTTGTAGTTTCTGTTTCTCTTAAGCATGGTGTTCTTCGATGTGTAATAAGAAGAGTCTTAATCGTCCTAATGCTTTCGTTTTTAGCTTGATGTAGGAAGTGGGTGCTCTCACCTTGTAGTCTGTTTTTATTTATTTTTTCCTTTTGAATTCACTTCTCCGAGTTCTGTTTATCTGGCTTCTACTAAATGGATCTAGGTTGCTCTGAGTATTGATCTAAAAAAGAAGTAATTTCATGTCAGGATGCAGTTCCTGCGAGGAGGGAAGTATGGTCAACCTCGAGATCATGTTTCCAAAATGAGACTGGATTACACACAAGGAGCCAGTTCCCTAATGATGCTGGATTAGACACAAGGTGCAAATTCCCAGATGATGTTGGATTACACACAAGCCAGGTGGAGTCGTCAGCTGTTCGTGTCCTTGTGGCATTAGTAAAGGCTGAAAGAAAGCGTGCAGCAGCCCTTGAGAATGTAGCCGAGTTCCTGAAGAAGCGAAAAGAGCAATCAGATGCTCTCTTCACCCAAGCCAAAGAAGAGATGGAAGAAGCCAGAAATAAGCTAGCAGAGGTAGCAGGCTAGGCGTCTCCTGCTATCTAAAACTGTTGTCAATACAAAATTTCCTCCATAATAGCTAGGTTCAAATGTTTATCCAGTCAGCATGCATGTTGTGATGTCCGTGCATCTACTGATGTGGCACAAAAATGTTTTTTTTTGGGGTCATGTAATAACAACAATTACTTTCCAAACAATAACAGGCGAAACATTGGACATGGTATAGTTCACGCGCAAGCCCGACATTCCAAGTTCAACTTCCACATCAAACTCATGTTCACAGATATCTGCACATTCATACATAATGTCCACAACCATGATTCACTTCAAAGCCAAAAAAATGTGAGGAGAGTTATAAATAAAGAAAATACTCTACTAGTTCCTGCTACCAGTGCGAGCACAACAAGTCAAGACCATGCGTAAATAATTATATTTTAGTCATTTTTTGTGTTCTAAAATGCCTGCCGGCTCAAGGAAGGACGTGTTGCCGGCACACGCGCGGATTCAATGAAGGCAGGCGGGGCAGTCTTAAGTTGGTTGCACGCGCCGAGGAGGCGTGCTCAGCCAGGCCTGCAGCGAGTGCGGCCCTCTTGGCCGGTGCGCCAATTCAATGCCTGCGCTATGAGAGGTCGTGTCCGTGTCAGCGCAATCACTCCCTCTAGTCCTTTTTTGTTTGGGTATAACAAAATCTCGTTTTCCATTCACATCTTAGTGGTAGGAGTTGTGCGTGTGTGTCTGTGAGAGAGAGAAGAGACGGTAGTCGGGGTTGTCTGATCGGTAAACAACAGAATAATGTCAGTCTGGGATGGAGACGAAAAGGAGACCGCAACAAATGTTGTGTCTACAGGAGAGATAGAGAGAGTAATTTTAGTGGTACGAGTCATATGTAGAGACATATAGGGTGTGTGACAGAATCCCATAGAGAGAAAGACAAAGTGAAAGACGAGTGGAGACTGTGTGTTTGGCAGTGAAAAAGAAAGCTTAGGTACCGAGTGATACCAACAGTAGAGACGTGAGAGATAATGAAAACCGTGTAATTTATAATGATAGGGAGAGTGTGACATTTCTCAAGGGAGACGTCGAGAGACCATGTTTGCGAGGATAGGAGCAACATGAAGTGAGCGTGTGGGTGAGCAGGAGAAAAGAGAGTGATAGCTACCTGAAGGAGCATGCATGCGAGAGAGATGGGCGTGAAAGGAGTGAACAAAAAAGGGATTCAAATATTTGAATTCGAGATGATAATACATGTAATCCATACTCGAACCAAAATTGATCTATCAAACATGCATACTCATATGAATTCACGCACATCTATGTTATTTAATATGTAGATATTACTGATCCATACATTTTAGTAGAACATAATTTGGTTAATTTTTTTCGAATTCAACCTTAAGATTTAGATATCGTTGTATTTGTAAATCATATTATACATATAAAGGAGCAGAATTCTTTGTTGTGCTTTTGAAAGTATATATATATAAAATGATGTATATAGAATGTAATTCCAATTGAAGATGGATCCCGCCCGAAAAAATAGAATAGAAACGAGATTCGAATTGAGTTGGCACGGTAAATGTGCACTCTGCAAAATTTGAACGAAGCGGGGAAAGTCGCAGTAACCGCCCGAAACCAAAATCTGCGAGATGGAAATCACTACTGCCTATCCCTGCCACGCAAAGCCTATATGCTGGATTTCTATAGGTTTCGATAGGGGTAGGTTTGTAATTTCACCCAAACGTGACGTAACCGCCTCTCACCCAGATTCATACACGGTGGGCACCAAAACACAGTGTGTCCTCGGCCGAAATCGACTCCCTCCCCGATTCATATTCATACACGGTGGGCGCCAAAAACAAACTCTCGTCGGCAAATATTCGGTGTATGCGAGATTATCGTCCTATCCCCAACCGACTAGTGTTGCTGTGATGTAGTAGAAAATTGAAACTGGGGCTAAGTTTGTAAATTTCCTTGCATTTGAGACAAGCGCGCCCTGAATACATGGTTCCCCCTTCCTCTCTACCTCCCCTTTCCCCATTCGTACTCCGTGGGCGCCAAAACACCCTCTCCACCCCACCCTCCTCCGTCCGCCGCCATCCGCCACCCCATCCACCGCCATCCTCCACCACCATGTCGGAGCTTATACCCCGACGCCGCCGTCCATTACAAGAGATCGACCTCTCTCATCCATGGCTTCGGACCGGGATCCTTGCATCCCGTCCTCTCGCTTCATCCCTGCCGCCGTCCACCTTGCCGACGCCGCTCCTATGACCGTCTCGTCCACCGCGCCCCACCGCCACCGTCTACCCTCCTAGATCTGCTTCCACGCCGCCGACAGCCATCGCTATCGCAACACCGTCAAATTCTCAGTAGATGCATACACGGCGCCGCACCAGAGGCGGTACTCTTTCGTATCTGCTCAACTTATTTATCGGAGCAAGAAAATAGATCGCCACTGCTTTACTCTGATTTCTTGTCTTGGTTGCGAAGTTGCCTTTGTCCGGTTTGCACCTTCAGATCCGCCATGGCACGCTCAACACCATACTCGCAATGCTTATGGTTTTCCCCTTTTATATTCCACACTAGTTAAATCACAGTATACTAAATTTCAAAATTGCGTCAGTCGATTTTTCAGAGCTCGCCGGAGTTCCCCGGTGCGATCGAAGGGGATCGGGTGGGGACGGTGGTTGTGGGGGCGGTGGTGGGGCCTCGTCGAACGAAGAAAACTCGATGCGGGTGGGGGCGAGGGTGGGGGTGGCGGAGGAACACAGGCGGTGGGGCCAGTGGTTCGGCCGGCGGCCCGTGCGGTGTTCTGTATGGGAAGCATAGTATGTTCCTTGTTAGGAAGGGGAGCAGGGACATCTGCAGTCAACAGCTGAAAGAGCTGGCCTGTACGTGATCGACATGCTTTCAATTACTAGCGGCAATACAACACCATAATTTCCAGCCAGTTCCACTTTCCCGATTTATATATCCTGGTTATGGTGTACCCCTGTGATGTACACTATGATCTGCCTAGTTGCTGTGTGCTCTTGTTATCATGGTTTGGCAATAAACTCTCTATATAGTATATTATGAACCTATGATCTACCAGCTGTCCTTACTTCTGGAGCATATTTTTTGTGTACTTGTGCCAGATTATATAAATGCACGCACCATATTACATCACACATGAGCCCTCTCATCAGAATCCAGTGATAGCACACAAGTGTTTACAGGGGCGCCCCTATATTAGAATATCATCTGCATTACAAAGATAATCTCACAACTATTTATGTTTTCATGGTTCTTAGATATTATACGCAATTACAGTGAATATCAGAATCCGCGCATCAGAAGAATATTGTGGAACACTGCAATGACTTACAAAATTGGCAGCAAGGCATTGAGTGCCATTCTAGAAGCAATGAAACTCGTATGCTCCCCACCTGTTGATTCTTGTTCAGAATATCATTCTAATGACTATTCTAACCTCGAGGAGTCAAAGGCAGATGGCCTGTCCTGTTCACCCATCAAGGTGCCTGTTCTATTTGGCAAGGTTTTATTGATTGCGCGTATCTTTCATATGTTGTCATGCATTTCTTCTACTTTGTTGCACCGCCATCTGCTTAGCTTACTCATCATATATGTCGAGATGCCATGCCCATCCATTATCAATACATATTCCATCTGTCATCATACCATGTTTTTCCACTCAAATGTTGTTCTTGTGCATCAGACATCAAAAAGGAAGAGGGTGATTGCCGAACCTGAAGGAGCACCAGCAAAGTCCTTGAAAAACGTGGTGGTGCCGGAGAAATCAGACAACACCCCACTTATATTGGCTGTACAACTAGTGACACAAAATGTAGGACCGACTCTAGCAGACTGTACCCATACTTCACTGGCCACACCACTAGTCCCACCACACAGGACGTGCACTCCAGCAAAAGGTATACCGATTTCATTTGCGATAGCACCAGCTGTACCACAAAAAAATGCCACTCCAGCAAAAAGTACAGCAAGTCCACCGGCCGAAGACCTATCCCAACTGCAGAGACGGCCAATTCCTGCAGATTGGAACCCCATTCCATTTATTCCCAGTTTAAAACACAATGCTTTCAATGTTGTTAGGGACTACGTGCATATATTCCTATCATGGGAAGATTATTGTGAAGACAAACACCATTTTCACATCTTCCTGTCCAACTTACGTGTAAGTGCTATTATTCATGGTTATTATTTTCCTGTTTTCTACTGATTGAACACATCAATGATTTACATTACATTGTTGTAACTAGGCAAGGGTCAATCTGGATAGTCATGACGAGCAAAGCTTGCTTGTGCTTTTCAAGGAAGCATTGCAGCAGTATCGGTGTTACCTGAGGAAATCACACTTTGATGGCAAGTCTATAAACGAATTTCCGGTGAAGTCTCCTGTGCTAAATTTAGAAGACATTGAATGGAAAAACCTTGTTATGCACTGGTCTCATTCCCAGGATGAGGTACTGCCTATGAAATCACATGACAATTTGAACTTCTACTTTTCCGCATGTGCCTTACAGATCTTTTTTGCAGGAAATCTGCTCGAAGAAGAATTCCGGTTTGACAAGAATGACAAGATATCACAAATATGCTGCCCGCTGCTTTGCTCTTGTTAGTACCTGTTGTCCTGTATCACTGTACTTGCATACATACCTGGTTCATTATGTGACAGCAGTATGCATGATAGCTTGCTTATCAATTGTTCGCTCCAAATTATCTGATCTGTATGAATGGTTACATTAGTGTAGAATATATCCAATGCCAATGTTTTTTTAGCTCTGCATTGTTTTTGTAAGTACATGTTGTCCTTTATCAGTGTACTTATAATGACAGGTAGTTGTTCATGTACCATCACTCTGCATCTTATTTTCCTTTGCCCTCCATTTTCTACACATCAGATCTATGTTTACTCTTACCATAAGGTTGGTACTAAAGAAGTTTAGCTGTGCATTGCTCTTGGCTATACCTTTTGCCCGTATCGCTGCACTTACATTTATAGCTACTTGGTTATGTAGCATCACTCTTCATCTTATCTTAAATATTCTACATTTTCATATATTATCACATCTGTATTTACTCTTAACAAAATGAAAAACAAAGGCAATGCTTTTGAAGAAGATTCTGTGGTAAACTTCTTGAATTGCCCCCCCATCAGCATGGACAAGGCTTTTATAGAGCCTGTCTTCACCAATAATGTAAGTTTCTCCATCTCAAGCCTTCAAACTTTGTTATATATATTTGGTTAGGCATGACTTCAATAGCTGTTTATTTTTGGTGTTTGCATCAAATTGCTTGTTTAAAGTTTATTATATGTAGTTCGTAAACAAAAGTTCATCCTTTCTCAATTTAAATTTTCAGTTGTACAACCAAGTTCCTTCTTCATATCATGTAAATTAAACTATACAGAGCAAGTGATCTTCTTTTGCACTGCATGTATGCTTCTGTTCTTCATCTGTAATCCAGTGGTGTGGTGAACCTACCCACTACAACACAATGTCATATTCTGCAATGTCTTAACTATGAAAAATGTCATATCATTCTACTATTATTTAAACCGCCTCTTTATTTGCCAATCTGAAATGGTATAAATTGACACCACACTAACCATTGATACTTATGAGTTCTCGATCTGTAATCCAGTGGTGTCGTGAAGCTGCCAACTTCTTCACAATGTCATTTCCTGCCATGTCTTGACCTGAACAATACCATATTGTGTTAATGCAAATTTAAATTGTGTCACTTTATTCGTCAGTAAGAAATGTGATGAATTGTCAGCACTGATACTTTTATGTGCAAAACCTGTCATCTGTCTCCTTGTTTATCAGAGTGAGGAAGATATAAGTGTTGAACATGTGCAGTCTCATCATCTTGCTCAGCTGCTTACGCTGCAGCTCCCCAGTAGGGCTAACTTTTCTTGAACTCTATTGAAGTGTTGTCGGTTTTGTATATTATTTTGTCGGCGTGTTTATTTGCACTGGTGGCGATCTTTGATGCCCAGTGTATGTAATCTGCTGTCTGCTTGTGCTTTATTATCATAGTGGCGAACTTTGATGCCAGTGGATGTAATATGTCGTAATTTCTTTATTGTATAGTATAGGTTTTTTCTTATTCACGACGCTGCAGTTATTTTACTGTATATATATCCCGTCTTTGAAGTAAACCGGCCAAACCATAAAATTACGGTATATAATCAAGCTGTCATGCAAGCACGATGTAGGTTGGGCCTGAAACATGTCGATCAGCTCACGGGCTGACAGCAGCCCGAAATGAACCCCGGCCCATGATTGTGCGAATCAAATCACGTGCTTTTAACAGGCCGAAAAATTGTCATTGTCCTTGTTTGGCCCAATCAGATATCGGCTGCGAGCAGGGCGGATGCAAACCGGGCCGTAGTTAGGCCCAACTATATGACGGGCTTTTAACATGCTGAAATTAATATAGGGCCGAAATGTTAAACGGGCCCTTAACAGGCCAAAACTAATATCAGGCCGAATTACTAAGTGGGCCTTTAGCAAGTGGGCCCAAAAGCATAGTGTCCAGTTGACGGGCCGAATCTGATATGGGCCATAATTAGGCCCAAAACCTCTTAAAGGGCCGGACCTGATCTGGGCCATAATTTGGCCCAGAACATGGTAGGCTTTTAACGGGCCGGATCTCATATGGGCCACTATTAGGCCCGGAGCATGGCAGGCCATTAATAGACCGTATCAAATATGGGCCGGCATTTGGCCCAAAACATGGCAGCTAGTTAACGGACCGGCTTACTAGGGTCCCCAAAATCTTATGGGCCTACAGCTGGGCCGAACCATTAATGTCGGCGAAATCTCGTGGGCCTTTAGCTGGGCCGGCCCATTATGATTCGCAAGAATTTTGTGGGCCTATACCTGGGCCGGCCTATTATGGCACACAAAAATCTTGTGGGCCTTTACCTGGGCCGACCCATTATGGCTAGCGAAATCTTGTGGGCCTTTAGCTGGGCCAGCCCATTATGGTCCGCAAAATCTCATGGGCCTTTAGCTGGGCCGACCCATTATGGTCCGCAAAATCTTGTGGGCCTTTAGTTGGGCCGGCCCATTTAAACTTGTTGGGCCGTGCCACATGTCGAGGTATCATAGGCGCCTTTTGTCCAGTGAGTGGATGACATCTGTCCCGACGATGAGCCGACACGTGTTTCCTCTAGCCAATGATGATTTTACACGTGGAAAATCCCCATTGGTCAGGGCTATTAACGGGCTATCGGATCCAAAACCCGACCCGATAGCTTAACGGCGTTCCGTTACAGTGGATGCCACGTGTCGGTCACCCTTGACAAAAGCACTTATGTGATGCGCGATTTATCGTCATGGAAGTGGAAACTTCCGTGATGATAATTTTGGTAATGTTATGGAACACTTGTACGACAGCACAGGTATGACTATCTTGATTCTGTCATAAATTTGTCATGGATGTACATGCATGACAAAAAAGCGACCTACTGTGAGAAACACGTATCATCACGGAAGTGTATTTTTTGTAGTGATAGGGAAAACATAGGGAGGGCTTTTCTCCTTTTCTCTTGTTTTCTTCTTAAACTTTTCTGTTTTAGTTTTTAGCTCCTGTTTTGCATTTAGTTGACCCACCAAACAATTTTTGTAAATTGTGAAACATGTCATATAAATACTAGAAAATATTCTTAGATGGCATGAAAAGTTTGGGCTCAAATTGAATCCACTTGAATTTAACCTTAAATTTAAATGAGCTAACACGCGTTGTTTGATGCTGTTTTGAATATTTTCGGGGCATTTAAATATTTTGAAACATGTTAATTCTTACATGAAAATTAGCTAGTGAATAATTACAACCATACGAACATTTTTGTTTTGACATTCGAAAACTTTATTTGTTTGAATTTATTCTAAAATTTGAAATTTGAACTGGGTTTTGAACCGACGCGAGTTTATCAACAGTAATGAGGTGATGTGGCATCATTAGCAGAGGTTCACTGTAGCTTGATTATCTGGGCGTCATGATAGCAAGGCAGGTCAGAGTATCTCATGTCTGTTATGTCAGCAACAACGTCGGTACCAACGGCGAGGGACGAAGAGAACCATTTTCCTACTTGTTGAACGAGGCGGACCAATAGGCAAAGTTCTCGTCCATCGGTGCCTACCGGAATGTCATCAACAATAGTAACAAGGTCTTACTGATAGAGTTTGTACATCGAGGTGTTTACATATGCAGGGAAATACCACTGCTCAGATATGTTAGGTTACAAGAAAGGTTAAACAAAACAATGGAAAGGAAAGTGTCGAGTCGAATAAGTTATCGGCGTTCTTGAGTGTCTAACAACTCAGAACCCGTGGAAACTTGGAACGATGAGAAATAACAGTTTTTGAAGAATTCATAAGAAGTTATGTAGTTCTGTGATATTCTCGTGATACCAAACGGTAATAATCGAAGGTAGATCATGTAGAGGTTGGACAGGTGAAATGATCTGAAGAAGACATGTACTTTAACTTGTTCGAGAAATTGGATCAAAGAAGAACAATATGGTCGAAACCATGGTTGCAAAGGACCAAAAATAGATACCAGATGAACTTATCACAAGGGGGTTGTTATTATAACAAGAAGTTTACACGATAAGTTCCGCATCGGGTCCAGGGGCATGAACACAAAGGCTCAAGGTCGACTCCCACTTCTTCAACGCCTAACCTTTCATTCGCTTCTCATCTTTGATGAAGTTGTAGATTTGAAAATTTATCTAAAGAAACGCCTGTAGATATAACCCGCATAGTCTTCGGGTTCACACAGTTAGGGAGGGTATAGGTTCAACCCTCTGGTCATCTTAGGAACATACTCCACAAACTTTAGGAATAGATAAATCAAGCCCAAAAGAAGAGTATGATTGACAAGAGCAGGGGATACAATTTACCAAAGTCATTATGTATCTGAGGAAAGGCTCACAAGGTTAATGAATATGAAGGACGCTGTCGGATAAAACCCAACAAAAGATCTGGTGGTCCACAGGTGATCTGATGTGAGCAACGGTACTTAACCAGAACAAGAAAGAATGCAAGGAGATCAGATTATAGAAATAACTGACTAATTCAAAGCTCGAATGCAAACGAATTACGATTTCCAAAACAAGGGATCAGAGGTATATGCTCTGATTAAGGATGGATAAGTTGAATAAACTTAGAATGATAATCAATCAAGGCTTGATTCGTGGAACACCAGCTCATGTCAGGAGTGACGTCTGAACCAAGGGAAGAATTTTAAATAGGACTGGTGATCATGAGCATTCACAAACAAATCGAATCAAATGCTCGAAATTATGATGACAAAGGATGTTAATGAGTATTGCTAGACATATGGAAGTAACCATAATGTAAGAAGATAAGTATTTGTAGAGTAATAGTTGGAGAGGATTATCGAAAGATCGGATAGTACTTCAAAGTGTCTTGTGAATCAGTTGATCAACTAGGAATGAAAAAAATCCTCGGAAAGTTTGAGGAATTATTCATAGGAGTATTCATGCGGCAAGGAACTGTAGGGCATTAAGCAAAAAGGATTCTTGGAACATCAGAGAGTATTTCAAGACATCTTGTAATAACAAGAGCAACTAGGGATGAAGGTATGAACGACAATGTAGGTAGTTACCTAGAAGGATTTATCGGTGGTAGGCATCGCAATGGCGAAGGGTACCAGGGTCTCGGGAAAACATCAGAGAGTATCTTCAGAATCTTCTGGTGCACCAAGCAATCATCTGGAGTGAAGGGCTCTTCGGGAGAAATTATTTACGTGAACCTGGAGTTAGAGTTAACAAAATTATTTAACCCAAATAGAAGAGAGGTCAGAATCCCAGAGTATAGACGAGGAATAAAAGATCCTAAGACCACCTAATGGCGATGTGGGCTCGTAAGCCACAGGGCCATGTTAACAAAACAATTTTTCATGACTAGACTCAACTTCGGCCAAGGAGTTGGAAGGGGGGGGGGTTCCTAATGGCAGTCAGCTCTGATACCAACTTGTCACGCCCCCGGTTCAACCATACAGTAATCATACACGCAAATGTGTGCGATCAAGATCGGGGACTCACAGGGAGATATCACAACACAACTCTAGACACAAATAAAAAATAATACAAGCTTCATATGACAAGTCAGGGGCCTCGAGGGCTGGAATACAGAAGATCAAAAGCACAAGAGTCAGCAGAAGCAACAATATCCGAGTACAGACATCAAGTTAAATAAGGCTGCCTTAAGAAGGCAAACACAAAAGCAACACTGATCGAAGAGGCAAGGCCTCCTGCCGGGCCCTCCTAACTACTCCTGGCCGTCGGCGGTCTCCATGTAGTAGTAGTCGATGGGGTGGCATCTGGCTCCTGAGATCCACCATCCAATTGCATCAACCAGAAAGAAAAAAGGGGGAAAAGAGGTAGCAAAGCAACCGTGAGCACTCATCCAAAGTACTCGCAAGCATCAAATCTATACTAAGTATGCATCCGTATCAAATGGAAGGGTTGTATCTGTGGACTGAACTGCAGAATGCCAGAATAGAGGGGAAAAGCCTAGCCTATCGAAGACTAGCATCTTCAAGCAACTCCATGCATCTTGCAACATTTAGAAGAGTATAGAATAACAATTTATAATTAACAAGCATGTTGTAATATTAATGCCCAGAGATCCTTCCTCGACTCCCTGTGAGAAAGCAATCCCGGGGCCACATATCTCAAGTATCCATTTCTAGTTGTAATAGATCAGGATACAAGTCTGAACGTCCGTTACCGTGGACACAACTATTTGAATAGATAATCTTCCCTACAGGGGTGCACCACATTTTCCAACACGCTTGATTACTCTTGCCGGACACACTTTTCTGGGTCAATGCCCGGCCTCGGAAGATCAACACGTCATATCCCAACCTAGGCTCAGTAGAGAGGTCCCCGCCGGTCTACATCCTAAGCACTTCGGGGTCTTGGCCCATCGCCCGTTGCACTCCGGGTCGTTGCGAGCAGGGCGGGTCCAGGCTCCACCACTACAGGATGGTGCCAGCCCAGCCATGTTGCAATACTGAACTGGACGTCTGACAAAGCTTCGGCTCATACTACGTCGTCGAGGCCCATAACTATTCTCGCGTGGTGGTTAGTGCGTAAAGGCCAAAGGCCAACTCAGAACAAATACCCAAACCATTAGTGTATTAGTAGCTTGTGGAGACGAGTAGGGACTCACGATCGATGTGTCCCCGTCGCCCCGTCTCATGGACTTACGGCAAGGACCCAGAATTCCCGGTCGTGCTACGTAATTATCTTGTGGGTGCTCTCCGGGCCCGCCCGACTTTCACAAAGGTCTCAAGTAAAGTCAAGGTAACCGTGTGTCCAAACATCGAGGGGGAAACCCTGAGGAATCACCCTCGGGTGGATTCCACTCGATGTAATCATCACAGTGAATGTATGAGCAATCACCCTCGAGGTTCACACTTGAGGTGTTGCATGACAGAGTCATATTGGGAGTGGTGTTGGAGGAATCACCCTCGATGACCATGACCGGATAGCTACACTATAGAGTTATCATCAGGAGTGTGTTACGAGGTATCACCCTCGACACTTGATAGTAACTATGCATAGTCATACAACTAAGGGGGGTGAAGTGATATGTCGATCTCTGGTCGTCAATCACGTTGATCGAGTCATCGATGATGAAGCAGGGGCAAAAAGGACAAGGTGGGGGTCACTGATGGATCACCAACCAACCTATGATAAGCAGGTTAGGATAAGCAGGTAGGTAACAATAGCAGGTACAAAAGCAGGCTATGCATCATAATAGGAGCAATCAATTACAATAGCAAAATCTAATGCAAGAAAGAGAGGGAATGAAATGGGAGATATCAGGATGATCAAAGGGGGGGCTTGCCTGGAAGCTCCGCTGAAAGGGAAGAAGGGTCATCGTCGACGTAGTCGATCACAGGGGCATCAGCAGCGGTCTTGGGTTCTATCGGAGAGAAGAGGGGGAAGACATAGTAAATACAAAGCACATATATACATTACTAAGCATTACATGACGATATGCGGTGCTAGGGGTGTTCTAACGCAATGCTACACGATACCGGCGAAGGGGGAAACATCCGGAAAAGTTTTCCCAAAGTTTGCATTTTCGGACAGATGAAACAGAAGGGGATGGTTGCATCTTCGCAATGATAGGGGCATGTGACAGATGAACGGACCGCATGTTTGGATTCATCTCGTCGTTCTGAGCAACTTTCATGTATAAAACTTTTTCATCCGAGTTACGGATTAATTTCTATGATTTTTCAAATTTTGAAAGAACATTCTATAATTTAATTTAATTCGAAATAAATGACTAAATTGCTAGGAGCACCCAACACAGGGTACAGTGATGACCCACAAGTATAGGGGATCTATCGTAGTCCTTTCAATAAGTAAGAGTGTCAAACCCAACGAGGAGCACAAGGAAATGACAAGCAGTTTTCAGTAAGGTATTCTCTGCAAGCACTGAAATTATCGGTAACAGATAGTTGTGTGATAAGGTAATTCATAACAGGTAACAAATAACAAAAGTAAACAAGGTGCAGCAAGGTGGCCCAATCATTTTTTAGCAAAGGACAAGCCTGGACAAACTCTTATATAAAGGAAAGCGCTCCCGAGGACACATGGGAATTATCGTCAAGCTAGTTTTCATCATGCTCATATGATTCACGTTCGTTACTTTGATAATTTGATATGTGGGTGGACCGGTGCTTGGGTACAGCCCTTCCTTGGACAAGCATCCCACTTATGATTAACCCCCCTCGCAAGCATCCACAACTACGAAAGAAGAATTAAGGTAAACCTAACCATAGCATGAAACATATGGATCCAAATCAGCCCCTTACGAAGCAACGCATAAACTAGGGTTTAAGCTTCTGTCACTCTAGCAACCCATCATCTACTTATTACTTTCCAATGCCTTCCCCTCGGCCCAAGCAATGGTGAAGTGTCATGTAGTCGATGTTCACATAACACCACTAGAGGAAAGACAACATACATCTCATCAAAATATCGAACGAGTACCAAATTCACATGACTACTTGTAACAAGACTTCTCCCATGTCCTCAGGAACAAACGTAACTACTCACGAATCATATTCATGTTCATAATAAGAGAGGTATCAATGTGCATTAAGGATCTCAACATATAATCTTCCACCGAATAAACCAACTAGCATCAACTACAAGGAGTAATCAACACTACTAGCAACCCACAGGTACCAATCTGAGGTTTCGAGACAAAGATCGCATACAAGAGACGAACTAGGGTTTGAGAGGAGATGGTGCTGGTGAAGATGTTGATGGAGATTGACCCCCTCCCGATGAGAGGATCGATGGTGATGACGATGGTGACGATTTCCCCCTCCCGGAGGGATGTTTCCCCGGCAGAATAGCTCCGCCGGAGCCCTAGATTGGTTCCTCCAAGATTCCGCCTCGAGACGGCGGCGCTTTGTCCCGAAAGCTTCCTTGTGATTTTTTTCAGGGCTAAAGACACCTTATACCAGAAGATGGACATCAGAGGGCTTCCAGGTGGCCCATGAGGCAGGGGGCGCGCCCAGGGGGTAGGGCGCGCCCTCCACCCTTGTGGACAGTGGGTGGCCCCCTCTGGTGCTTTCTTTGCCCAATAATTTTCATATATTCCAAAACTGACTTTCCTGGAGTTTCAGGACTTTTGGAGTTGTGCAGTATAGGTCTCTAATATTTGCTCCTTTTCCAGCCCAGGATTCCAGCTGCCGGCATTCTCCCTCTTCATGTAAGCCTTGTAAAATAAGAGAGAAAAGGCATAAGTATTGTGACATAATGTTTAATAACAACCCATAATGCAATAAATATCGATATAAAAGCATGATGCAAAATGGACATAGCAACTCCCCCAAGCTTAGACCTCGCTTGTCCTCAAGCGAAAGCCGATATCGAAAAATATGTCGACATGTTTAGAGATAGAGATGTCGATAAAATGAAATACGGGCATGGGGCATCATGATCATTCTTAGAATAGCAACATATATATATATATATATATATATATATATATATACATAAACACTATTCTGATCACAACATGAACTTCCCGAGTAACGCACCTGACCTTCCCCGAGTACTAGGTTGAACTTCAGCTAAAAGGTGTCCAAATGGGGCTTGCGATATACCGTTGGATAGCTATGGACATCAGTATCATGACCCAAGTTAAATTTTTGGCAAAATGTAAGCGGTTTAAGAGCAGTTTTGAAAACCGTTTTTTCTTCATACAAAAAACGTGAATCATATTTTCGATCGCATTTTTAAACCGTTTATCGGAATGAGGCAAATAATATGGCGTTGGAAAGCTGCTGCAAAACCGCTCCTTCCATATGTTGAAAGTTTTCTCTAATTCCCTACAGTTAAAGAGTAATTCGGAAAATCGTAAAATTTCGCAAACCGAACAGCCGAGTTCGTATTTTTGACGCCATTTCTAAATGGCTAATCCAATTGAGGCAAATAATATGGCGCTGGAAAGCTTATGAAAATGCGCTACTTTTTTATGTTAAAAGTTTTTTCTAATTTTGAATGGTTTAAAAGTAATTTAAAAAATGGTACAAGTTCCACCGAGTTCGTATTTTTGAGCTAATTTTTTAACCATACGTCCAAAGGCAGCAAATGATATGGCGTTGGAAAGCTTGAAGAAATGCGAAACTGTTTTGTATATATTGTTTCTCCTAGTTCATTATGGTTTTATGTTAGTTTTGAAAATGGTTAAAAACGTATTTTTGCCGTAATTTCTACAAACTTTATCGGAATGGGGCAAATAATATACCGCTGAAAAGCTACGGAAAATGCGAAACTTTTTCATGTTGATGGTTTTCTCTGAATCCTGGCCGTTTTCAAGTAATTTCGAAAATGGCGAAATCATTCGTTCTGCTTTTATCGCGAAACAGATTCTGCGAAAATGCACCGCGTGAAGAACCTGATCTTCTCAGCGCGTGTACCTGAACTTCACTCTGTTTTTCACGTGCTTTTTTTTGCTCGTAGATCTCCATCCACTGCTCGTAGCTCTTCATCCACTCACCGAAATTGAGCAAGTGATACACCAATGGAAAGCTGTTGTAAACACGCAACTTTCCCGTGTTGATCATTTTTTCATACTCGCGACGATTTTAAAAGTTTTTCATCTGATATTCATTCAGTGTAGTAGGTGAACTTCTTGCTTTTTTCACGTTGAACTTCTGTGACGTATTTTTTCATTTGTAATTTCCTCATCCATTCGTCAAGTGTTACACAAATGGTATTTCTTTTGTATAAACTTCTCTCATAATATTTTTTTAACTTTCTCCGATGGAGGATTTCAACTTATATCAACAAACTTTTAGTCTTTGCTTTTTTTAATTCTTTTTAATACAAAATGCACACCGTGTAGTACGTGAACTTCTGGCAGTTATCAAGCTGAACTTCTCTCGGGTACATGAAAATATCTGAGTTTTTTATGAATATTAATCTGAATTTTCTTATTCTTTTTTATGAAATTTTGAAGCGCTCTATTTTTAAAAGTTGAACTTCTTGTTATTTAACTTTTTAACTTCTTGTTTCCATTCTTTAATAACGAGGAAAATCTGAGTTTTCTACAATCATCGAACTTCTCCATATTTTTAATTTGGACTTCTTGGTTTTATTTTCTTAATCTTTTTAATGAAATTTGAAGCGCTCCATTTTTAAAAGTTGAACTTCTTGTTATTTTATTTTTGAACTTCTTGTTTCCATTTCTTTAATAACGAGGAAAATTTGAGTTTTTTATAATCATCGAACTTCTCCATCTTTTTCATATGGACTTCCTGTTTTGTATTCTTATTCTTTTTTATGAAATTTTCAAGCGCTCTGTTTTTCAAAGTTGAACTTCTTGTTATTTTATTTTTCAACTTCTTATTTTTCAAAATTGTTTGTCACTTCAATTTCTAAAAAATCACAACTCTTCGATGTTTAACCATGCCTGTTTAAATTTATTTTTGAACTTGCTGAGATAACACACTTGACCTTCTCGAACACAACATTTTGAACTTCGCAAAACATAAATTGAAAGCCAAATTTTTGACCTACAGAGCATGTACATGTATATATCTAATTTTTCTTTACACATGACCCATTGGGACTATCATTTTTATAGGCAATGTAGTTTTGAGGCTAAGGGAGGCCATCTCAGGAATACATAGGATGTGAGATCGCATACCCATGTTAATTTGCACCCCAAAAAATACACAGAAATCACACACCCCGTTCCTGAACTCTAACAATCTTCCTGCAACTTATGTGACCTTCTCCCTACCTCTATGGTGACCCTCTCCCCTCCTCTATGGTGACCTTTCAGAAACCAGAAAAAATTGTTTTTTATAAAACATTGAGCTTTTGTCTTGTTTCTTTAATTCAAACTTCTTGAATTGCCAAAGTTTTAATTTGTTGGTGTTTCTTTTTGTGCGACCTTCCTCGGATTTAAGATTTTAGTTTTTCATTTTTTGCGTACTTTTTCACACGTGTTTTGAAAGAACTACCGTGCCTGTAAGAATTTTTTTTTGCTTTTTTCTTTTGATTCTGAACTTCTACGTTTGATGTGTATTATGTTTGTTTTTGCCAAAAGAAACCTTTTTTGTGTGACATTATTTAACAAAACATGAGCTTCCACCCAAATTATAAGTACTTTTTTCTCCTAAGCGGATTAGAAGTGCTCAACGTAGAGGGATTCACATAAGGAAGAGGTGCGAAAAGAAACATAACACATTGGACTTGAACACGGAATGAAGAAGATCAACACACTGGACCGCAGCCATACTAATTACTGTAGAAATTTTTTTTTTCCATTTTTTTTCACGTACTAGATAGTTCCAATACATGACCTTTCCACACAATAATATGTGAACTCCTCGGAAGATAAATTTCATTGACCACTTTTCTACACACAGAACGTACATGAAGGAGGTTGAAGATGTGCACGTGGGATGCATCAACATGTGGGGAAGTTTATTATTACTAAATAGCACATGGAAATCAAACCCATTGGAAAGAGTTTTTGACCAAACTCAGAAGATACTTCAAGCATTCCTAGTATGGCCTTCGAACATGATTACAATAGTCAGCGGCTTGGTGATTTGCACTTCTGAAAAACAAAAAATAGAAATGATGTATCTGAAATACTACAACAAGTGTTAATTTTTTCCAACGGTAATAAAGGTGAACTTCATGCTTTTTTGTTCTGAACTTGTCTTATGGTTTTTAGCACCTAATTGAACTCCTACGATTCATCATCTTGTATGTACTTGTTTTACTATAAAAGCTGAGAGAGATTTTATGTGTAGTACAGTGATGTATAGCAGTAGTAGAACTTGTCATATAGTACTGGTAGAACTTCACGGTGACCGACGTATAGCTATAGTAGAACTGGGCATACAACGGTAGTGAAACCAAAATGTCTTCCTTTATGTTGCATCAACAAGTTGATTAGAGAGAGAAGAGAGCAACTTCTGTGAGGAAAAGAAAACATCACCAGCGAGTAGCAGGTGCTGCCTGCATGTGAGGTTAGTAGCAACAGAGAGAGTGGTGAACATGCGTCCCAGGGGACACACACGCACCCAGCACACCGCACTGAAACACGCATGAACGAACCGTAGAAGAACTTCAGCAAAGGATTCTGAAATCTGAACTTGGCACAAAATCATAGTAGAACGCCACAAAAATGTTTCTAAAATCTGAACTTGGCATGTAGGCTGTAGCCATACTATAATTTCCTCAACATCTACACTAGCACTAGCATCTGCACATATCTAAAGCCATAGTAAAACATATCTCAAGTCTGAACCAAAGAGAGATTGCATTTTCCTGCTGCATCTGCACAAAAATTCGAACACATGGTTGAGAGCAATCAGAGAGCGGGCCACATAGCTCCACTACCAGTATAATATGGCATCTATTTTTTGGAGCCTCTAATATGAGCAAGAAGGCGTAGGGGTTGTGTAGTTCAGATCTGCTCCATGGGGAAGAAATACATTGATAGAAGAAGAAGTACAGGAGGATCCTAGCCCTCTGCCTGCGTCCAGCCCGTCTCCCTCGCGTGTGTGCCTGATGGAGTCTAGGAGTAGCGCGAGAGAAGGCGAGCGTGGCCACCCCCGACCACCACCAACTTCTATTGCTGCTACCGCGAGCAGTTTTTCATGCTCGACGCAGACGGAGAGGGCCGCAGTAGCAGGTCCGCCATGGTGAAGGTCATCTGCGAGGCTCCATGGAAATGGGGATCTTCTCCCCATCGCATTAGGAAGGAGAGACGGGACCTGTTGCCGGCGGCGAAGCGCGGGTGGAAGGCGGGGGGTGGCGGCGGGATGCGATCTTGGGAGGAAGGGTGATGGCGGCAGGTGCGCAGGGTATGGGGAGGAAGGCGATGGCGGGAGGCGCACCGGGGCTGGAGGTGCGGCGATGGGAGGCGTGCCAGAGTAGGACACAGCCGCGCATGTTGATGGTGGATCTGGTCGCGGGGGCGGCACGGTGGCCAGAACCAGATGCGGGGGCGGCGCGACGGCAAGACCCGGGCGCGGGTGGCACCGAGGCCAGATCCAGGTGATGGGGCGGTGCGACGAAGCCAGGGGCGGCGGGGATGGGGCAGAGGTGGTGCGGAAGGTGGGGGAGGTTGGGAAGGTCGTGGTGGGCTGGTCGAACGCGTCTGATGGACCGGCCAGGTTTATTCTAGTTTCTGTTTTCAAGAGTTCAGGAAGAGCCGTCGGGCCCTTATAGGGCCGACTATGATCAGAATAACTATTCTAATCCTGGGATTAGAATAGTGTTGTCCTATATATATATATATAGTGTTACTATTCATCATCCAGGGTGCAAAATAAGTTATTCTTCACCCGAGGTAATATTATGATCATTTCATAATTAAATTACGTTTGGAATTCAAATAGTTACATTCTTATTGTTTCACTACATAAAATTTGGCATAAGAAAATAAAAATATAGGTCATAAAAGAAGAAAATTTCCAGTTTATGTGTATTTTACACTATAATTTTACGTTTGTAATTTTACATAACATAAAATATTTTTTACAACGATTATATATTTTCTTACGGTCTTTTTTACGTCGAAAATAAGATAAAACTCACGGAACGTAAAATTACGGTGCATTGATGGTAAAATTACGGCGCGACCATATATATATATATATATATATATATATATATATATATATATATATATATATATATATAAACATTATTCTGATCACGGGGTCAGAATAATTATTCTGATCACAACCTGAACCGCCTGAGTAATGCGCCTGGACTTCTCTCTATACGAACCCGACCTTCGGGCTATCTTCGCAACCGTGGCTTCCCCCGCGAATTATTCTGTTTAGTCATGTTCTATATAATGTTAGTGTAATCTAGAAACGTTTTTAGCAACTAAATACCAGTTTTAAATAGGAATCTCGCTCGTTGGCGGGTTTTTCCTCTCGGGTCGTGATGAAATTGCATTTTTCGTAATTTTACTGCCTGAGTTGTTCGACCTAAACTTCACCCAGTGCTAGGTTGAACTTCCGCCAACATTGCCCAAATGGGGCTTGTGATATACTGTTGGAAAGCTATGGACACCAGTATCATGACCCAAATTAAATTTTTGGCAAAATATAAGCGGTTTAAGAGCAGTTTTGAAAACCGTTTTTTCTTCATACAAAAAACGTGAATCATATTTTCGATCGCATTTCTCAACTGTTTATCGGAATGAGGCAAATAATATGGCATTGGAAAGCTACTGCAAAACTGCTCCTTTCACATGTTGAAAGTTTTCTCTAATTCCCTATGGATAAAGAATAATTTGGAAAATCATAGAATTTCGCAAACTAGACACCAGAGTTCGTATTTTCGATGCCATTTCTAAATGGCTAATCCAATTGAGGCAAATAATATGGCGTTGGAAAGCCTATGAAAATGCGCTACTTTTTCATGTTAAAAGTTTTTTCTAATTTTGAACGGTTTAAAAGTAATTTAGAAAATGATACAAGTTATACCGAGTTCATATTTTCGAGCTAATGTTTTAACCGTACGTCTGAATGCAGCAAATGATATGGTGTTGGAAAGCTTGAACAAATGCAAAACTATTTTGTATATATAGTTCCTCCCAATTCCTTACGGTTTTAATTCAACTTTGAAAATGGCTAAAGCGCATTTTCCCCATAATTTCTACAAACTTTATCGGAATGAGGCAAATAATATACCGCTGAAAAGCTACGGAAAATGCGAAACTTTTTCATGTTGATAGTTATTTCTGATTCCTAGCCGTTTTCATGTAATTTTGAAAAGGACGAGATCACTCGTTCAACCTTTATAGCGAAACAGATTCTTCGAAAATGCACCACGTGAAGAATCTAAACTTCTCGGCGCATGTACCTGAACTTCACTCTATTTTTCACGTGATTTTTTTGCCCGCAGCTCTCCATTCACTCACCGGAATTGAGCAAATGATATATCGATGGAAAGCTGCTGTAAACAAGCAACTTTCACGTGTTGATCATTTTTTCATACTCACGACAATTTTAAAAGTTTTCCATCTGAAATTCATTCTATGTAGTAGGTGAACCTCCTGCTGTTTTCACGTTGAACTTCTGTGACATATTTTCATTTCTATTTTTCTCATCCATTCGTCAGTATTACACAAATGATTTTTATTTTATACAAACCTCTCACAATAATTTTTTTAACTTTCTCCGAGCGAGGACTTGAACTTATAACAACAACAAAATTGGAGCTTTCCTTTTAATTCATTTTTCTCATATCAAACACACACCATGTTGCACCTGAACTTTTTCCATTTTTATAATTCGAAATTTTATTTTCCTTTTGAAATCAAATTGCTCCCAAATAATAACTGAACTTCTTTCTGGACTGAGAGAATTATTTTAAAATGCTAAAAAAATAATTTTCTTTTTGTGTTTTCGAACATGAAAATACAAGGTGAACCTCTCTCGCACGAATTTTTGAACTTCCCCGGATAGAGCACTTGAACTTGTTTCAACAAACCTTTTAAACTTTTATTTTTGTGTACTTTTATTCTCACTTGAAATGTATTCCTTCTAGTACTTGAACTTCTCGTTGTTTTTACCATGAACTTCTGTCGCATTTTTGTGTATACGTTGAATTACATGCAATTGAAGGTCGGACGGCATTTCTTGTCATTTTAAAACATGTAATTGGAGGGCCGACGTCCCATGATAAAAAAATGAACTTCTCCCTTTTTTTAGTAAAATGTAGAACCATTTTTTTATAAACCATTTTATAAACATGATTTTTTAATACATAAAAATGTGTTTTAAATGGTATACATGAATATTTTAAACCGCTCAACGGAATGTAGCATATAATATATGGTTGGAAAGCTTACAAAGTTCGTAGTCTCGCAATATATTTTTGAACCATGTAGGGTGGTTTGTATTCTTTTATTCTCATCCGAAACGCATTTCGTATAGTAGTTGAACTGCTCGATGTTTTCATATTGAACTTCAACCACGTAATTTTTGATTGTAATCTCTCACCCGTTCCCCGGAGTTCCACAAATGGTAAATAAAAACTTGTTGAAAAGACACAACTTTTTTCATATGGTTAAACTTTTCTTTTAGAATAAGATACACCAATTTATTTTAACCATTTATTTTTCGAATAGAGCATACAATATACCTCTTGGAAAGTTGTTGAATAGAAAAAAAACTTTTTTCATGTAGACTATATTTGTTCCAAACTTGCAATGGATTGAGAGAATTATTTTAAAATATGAGGCTCAACATCTTTTTTGTGTTTTTTGAACATGTAAACACATGTTGAACCTCTCTAACAAGAATTTTTAAACTTCCGAGGGAGGAGCACTTGAAGTTGTAGCAACAAATTTTTAAACTTTGCCTTTTTTTCCTTTTTTTCTCATACGAAATGCACACCATGCAATACGTGAACTTTCGGCAGTTATCAATTTGGACTGTTGTGTGTTTTGGTTTAAAAAACAAGAAATTCTTTTAAAACTATTTTTAGATTTTCCTTTTTTATTTGAACTTCTTCATTTTATTATTTAGTAACGATAAAACATTAAGTTTTTTTACCTTCAAACTTCTCTCTTTTTTTACTTTGAACTTCTTAGAAAAATATGGTTTTACATAAGCTAACAATTTTCTAGGTTTTTAAATTTGAACTTCTAGTTTTTTTACTTTCTCGGTTATTTGAAATTAAACTTCTAGGGTTGTCAAAATTGAACTTCTACATTTTTTACCTTCTCGGTTATTTCATTTTTTCAGGTTTTTTTGAAAATCCATTTTCTTAAACTTTTTTTGGACTGCTTTGTTATTTTGAGTTGGACTTCTCTCTTATTTTTCTAGAAACGAGGAAAGTCTAACTTTTAAAAAAATTGGTTATCTTTTAGAAACAAGAAATTCCAGCTTTTTTAATGAGCATTGAACCACTCTGTTATTTTAATTTGACCTTCTTGATTGTACTTTTTAGAAATAGGGAAAATTTATTTCTTTATATAGACATCGAACTAATGTGTTATTTCTTTTATAAAGGGAAAATTAGAGTACTATTAAATTTATTTATTTTCACATTGTAAATATTGTTTGCAGTTATAAAAAACTACTTAATATATTCACTTTTTCGGTTCTGCATGTTACATGATATTTGGTTGTAACAGTATCATGTGCGTGCACTTTCTTGCGGTCTAGTTGTGGCCAAATGGGAAGTTCAGAGAAATATGCCACTGTCGTTCTTCTTCTCAGAGAAAGTGGAGAATTAAAACTCCACGACATCGATGCATTTTGGAAATAAACTTGGAAGAAAACCGACTTGTCAAACTGAAACAAATGGACCAAAACACCTATTTTTGTTGCTCCTGCAGGTATAGTTGAACTTCAGACATCAGAAATCACTTAGAGATGGTAGAGGCAGACGCTCGGTGTTTGGAGCACGTCCATGGCCAAGGCCGTTATTGAGGGCCAGTGAAGGATGGTAGGCAGTGTAGAAGTTCATGCTGGTGGGTGCCGCTGTCGGCGGCGGCATCACATCGGGGAGGATGGTGCGCTTTTTTCAGATTAAACTTTTGTATTTGTAAATGTTATTTTTAGTTCATGGTTTTTGTTTTGACCATTAGATCTTTCTTTTTTACTTTTTCCACCTTGCATTTAATATATGAACTTCAGGTGTTCACTAAGAAAAGTAGAAATTTGATTTCTCGGTATTTTCCTAAAATGAATAAATTGGACTTATGCTATTTTTTCTAGTACGCTCCGGTTAACTTTATTTTTGTTACGAACAACAGATTTGAAAGATATAAGTTTTAGAGCTAATCCGTGACCACTTGATAATAAAAGATTTCTCTTTTCTCTGAACCACAAGTTCTTTAATTCACCATGTAGTAACATATGTACTTACCCTCGTACACCACACACTTCTTATCCACACCACGAGGCCTAATCCCCTCTGGCCTTTTTCTTCTTATTCTTTTTCTCCCTTTTGCCTTCTTCTCTATACGCCCAAATTGGCAGTAAGTTCAAAGAGGCAGCCAACCGTGTTGGGTGCCATAGCCTTACATCGGGAGAGCCACCAAAGTGACTATTGGGACAGGCGCCAGGGAAGCCGCTGAGCATCGTGCACGGGTGTAGGAGAGACTCTTTGAAGAGAGGAGCCATGGAAGGTCGCCTGTGGAGAGAGTAGGGAAGCTTTGTTTCTAATTTGCCCGTCCGCTGAACCTGCAAGTCGACAGAGAATTCCTCCACATTGGGCAAGTACCCGATAGGTAATGCACATCAGCCGCTTGCATACGCACCGTGTACACACAATTGTTGTGGTGCATGAGCCACGAGAGGGTAGGCGCGTTGTTTTTACAGGAAGGTTAGGACGTCAGGTTGGGTGATTTTTGCAAGCAACGCGAAGCGAACTCGTGCATCAGTTCAAGGGGAGTGCGTGCGGCCGTCCAAGGTTGCTTGTCGGCAGTGCGGCAACTGAGCGGTGCCGGATGGATCACGGCGGTGCAAAAGATGGTCAGCAGCAAGGGGAATTCCATACTCTATAGCTCGAGAGTCAGGGGATCTAGGCGGCATGGAGATTTGCTAGATGGGGCGTGCGGGATCCCGCACGACAGCGGGGCACGGGGAGCCTATGGAGCCGATGGGTTCGTCAGCGAGGATCATACACGGTTGGCGGCGCACTGCCAGAGTCAGTGGCAGTGGGAATTCTGGAAAGCGGATGTGCACACGGCATCAGCGGGGACGAAGGAGGAGGTCGGGTGGAAAGGAGGGGTGGGCACGGCGGCATCTGGCGGGAGTTTTCCGGCTGAGGGTGGTAGTGTGCAGGTGCAGAAGTGGGCCGGCGGTGGCGGGGCATGGTCGTGGCGGTTCTTAGCCGAGCTCAGTGAAGCTGGACACGGGCCGTGGGGCGCGACGGCGGCGTGCTGGGAGGCGGGTAGGTGGGCCGCCATGGGTGGGGCAGTAGCGCACCGGGAGGCGGTGCGGCGTGGGTGGGGCGGTGCGCGCCGTGGGTTGGGGCGATGACGTGGTCAGGGGAGAAGGTGGAGTAGGATTGGGGGAGGGAGAGTTTTCTTTCAGAGTTCAGAAACGTCACCACGTCCATAGTTCAGAGTTTTCTTTCAGAGACCAGAATAGTGCTACTCTCTCTCTATATATATATACATATATATTGTCATGTGATTTCGTATGCTGAAGTAACAATCTATTCACAATGTAAAGTATGAATCAGAAACTTCAATGAAAAACTAGCAAACTTCAATCTCAGTCATTGAAGCAATTGCAATTTATCATAACATCGGAAAGAGTCAATATAAGAGCTTTTCAGCAAGTCCACATACTCAACTATCATTTAGTCTTTCACAATTGCTAACACTCACGCAATACTTGTGGGTATGAAGTTTTAACCGAACACAGAGAAAGATAGGGGCTTATAGTTTTGCCTCCCAACCTTTTAAATCAAGGGTAACGTCAACAATAATGCTTTATGAAAACTGACATCCAATTGGATATATATATCAGAATCTTTCCAACACATAGTGCTTGCCAAAGGATAAAGTGTAAAAAGGAAAGGTGAAGATCACCATGACTCTTGTATAAGGTATAAGACAAAAATAAAAGATAGGCCCTTCGCAGAGGGAAGCAGAGGTTGTCGTGTGCTTTTATGGTTGGATGTACAAACTCTTAATGCAAAAGAACGTCACTTTATATTGCCACTTGTAATAGGGACCTTTATTATGCAGTCCGTCGCTTTTATTTCTTCCATATCACAAGCTCGTATAAAGCTTATTTTCTCCACACTAATAGATCATACATATTTAGAGAGTAATTTTTATTGCTTGCAACAATGACAACTTACTTGAAGGATCTTATTCAATCCATAGGTAGATATGGTGGACTCTCATGGCAAAACTGGGTTTAAGGATATTTGGAAGCACAAGTAGTTTCTCTACTTGGTGCAAAGAATTTGGCTAGCATGAGGGGGAAAGGCAAGCTCAACATGTTGGATGATCCATGACAATATAATTTATTTCGGATATAAGAAAACATAACCCATTACGTTGTCTTCCTTGTCCAACATCAACTTTTTAGCATGTCATATTTTAATGAGTGCTCACAATCATAAAAGATGTCCAAGATAGTATATTTATATGTGAAAACCTCTCTTTCTTAATTACTTCCTGTTAATTGCAACGATGACCAAAACTATGTTTGTCAACTCTCAACAACTTTTATTCATCATACTCTTTATATGTGAAGTCATTACTCTCCATAAGATAAATATGATCTCTTTATTTATTTTTATTCTTTATTTTTTTCTTTTTTCCCCTCAAGATCGTAGCAAGATAACCAAGCCCTCGACTCAAGACTAATCTTTATTATATATAGATCACAGACTCAATTACATAGATAAGGATCAACACAAAAACTCAAAGCTAGATCATACTAAACTTTATTCTACTAGATCAAGATATAACCAAAAGGATCGAACTAAGAAAAACGGTAAAGATAGAAGTGTGATGGTGATACGATACCGGGGCACCTCCCCCAAGCTTGGCAGTTGCCAAGGGGAGTGCCCATACCCATGTATGTATGTCTCTTTCTCCGAAGGTAGTGATGATGGAGTTGTTGATGATGTAGGCTTGTCGTCCATCTTCCAAGGCATAGGCTCACCATCATAGAAGGATGATCGAGTCTCCGAGATCCTCAAATCTGCAGCAAAACACATCCTCTTGAATCTATATTCATACTCACAGTTTTGGTTTTGCAGGTCATAGATCTGGGCTTGGAGGTACTCGATTTTCTCGTGAAGCTTGAAGATGGTCTCCCCAATGTTTTTGGCATCCAGCTTGTGGTTGTTGGTGAACTCCGCGATCATCATGTGGTTGGCATTGAGTTCGCGTTCCACCATCCCCTAGCACTTGAAATCTTGTTGCTCCAGTGCTTCCAGTCTTGTCTCCATGCTTCCGGTCCTCGTTGGTGCCTGAATGATAACCCACAAGTATAGGGGATCGCAACAGTTTTCGAGGGTAGAGTATTCAACCCAAATTTATTGATTCGACACAAGGGGAGCCAAAGAATATTCTCAAGTATTAGTAGCTGAGTTGTCAATTCAACCACACCTGGAAACTTAATATCTGCAGCAAAGTGTTTAGTAGCAAAGTAATATGATAGTAGTGGCAACGGTAGCAAAAGTAATATTTTTGGGTTTTATAGTGATTGTAGCAGTAGCAATGGAAAAGTAAATAAGCGAAGAACAATATATGAAAATCTCGTAGGCATTGGATCGGTGATGGAGAATTATGTCGGATGTGATCGATCATGCAACAATTATAATATAGGGTGACACAGAACTAGCTCTAGTTCATCAATGTAATGTAGGCATGTATTCCGAATATAGTCATACGTGCTTATGGAAAAGAACTTGCATGGCATCTTTTGTCCTACCCTCCCGTGGCAGCGGGGTACTATTGGAAACTAAGGGATATTAAGGCCTCCCAAAGCATTAACACATAGTGAATACAGGAACTCCTCAAACTACGGTCATCATCGGTAATGGTCCCGATTATTGTCAGTACGGGGTTAACGGATCATAACACATAATACGTGACTACAGACTTGCAAGATAGGATGAAGAACTCACATATATTCATGAAAACATAATAGGTTCATATCTGAAATCATGGCACTTGGTCCCTAGTGACAAGCATTAAGCATAGCAAAGTCATAGCAACATCAATCTCAGAACATAGTGGATACTAGGGATCAAACCCTAACATAACTAACTCGATTACATGATAAATCTCATCCAACCCATCACCGTCCAGCTAGCCTACGATGGAATTACTCATGCACGGCAGTGAGCATCATGAAATTGGTGATGGAGGAAGGTTGATGATGACGATGGCGACAGATTCCCCTCTCCGGAGCCCCGAACGGACTCCAGATCAGCCCTCCCGAGAGAGTTTAGGGCTTGGCGCGGCTCCGTATCGTAAAATGCGATGAATCCTTCCCTCCGATTTTTTTCTCCCCGAACACGAATATATGGAGTTGGAGTTGAGGTCGGTGGAGCATCATGGGGCCCACGAGGCAAGGGCGTGCCCAGGGGGTAGGCGCGCCCCCACCCTCGTGGATAGGGTGTGGGCCCCCTGACGTGGATTCTTCTTCTAGAATTTTTTATATATTCCAAAAATAATCTCCGTTGATTTTCAGGTCATTCCGAGAACTTTTGTTTCTGCACAAAAATAACACCATGGCAATTTTGCTGAAAACAACGTCAGTCCGGGTTAGTTCCATTCAAATCATGCAAGTTAGAGTCCAAAACAAGGACAAAAGTGTTTGGAAAAGTAGATATGACAGAGACGTATCAACTCCCCCAAGCTTAATCCTTTGCTTGTCCTCAAGCAATTCAGTTGATAAGCTGAAAGTGATAAATAAAAACTTTTACAAACTCTATTTGCTCTTGTTGTTGTAAATATGTAAAGCCGGTATTCAAGTTTTCAGCAAATATTATGAACTAACCATATTCACAATAACACCTAGGTCTCATGTTTACTCATATCAATGGCATAATCAGCTAGCGAGCAATAATAACAAATCTTGGATGACAACACTTTCTCAAAACAATCATGATATGATATAACAAGATGGTATCTCGCTAGCCCTTTCTGAGAATGCAAAACATAAATGCAGAGAACCTTTAAAGATCAAGGACTGACTAGACATTGTAATTCATGGTAAAAGAGATCCAGTCACAGTCATACTCAATGTAAACTAACAGTAATGGATGCAAATGACAACGGTGCTCTCCAACTGATGCTTTTTAATAAGGGGATGATGACTCAACATAAAATTAAATAGATAAGCCCTTCGCAGAGGGAAGCAGGGATTTGTAGAGGTACCAGAGCTCGGTTTTTAAATAGATATAAATAATGTTTTGAGCGGTATACTTTCATTGTCAACATAACAACAGGGAGATCTCGATATCTTCTATGCTACGCACATTATAGGCGGTTCCCAAGAAGAATGGTAAAGTTTATACTCCCCCACCACCAACAAGCATAAATCCATGGCTCGCCTGAAACAACGGGTGCCTCCAACTAACAACAATCCTGGGGGAGTTTTTTTGCAATTATTTTGATTTGATTTGAGCATGGGACTGGGCATCCCGGTGACCAGCCATTTTCTCGTGAATGAGGAGCGGAGTCCACTCCTCTTGAGAATAACCCGCCCAGGATGGAGGATACAGACAGCCCTAGTTGATACATGAGCTATTCGAGCATACAAAACAGAATGTTTATTTGAAGGTTTAGAGTTTGGCACATACAAATTTACTTGGAACGGCAGGTAGATACCGTATATAGGTAGGTATGGTGGACTCATATGGAATAACTTTGGGGTTCATGGAATTGGATGCGCAAGAATTATTCCCGCTTAGTACAAGTGAAGGCTAGAAAAAGACTGGGAAGCGACCAGCTAGAGAGCGACAACAGTCATGAACATGCATTAAAATTAATCAACACCAAATGCAAGCATGAGTAGGATATAATGCACCATGAACACAAATATTGTGGAGGCTATGTTGATTTTGCTTCAACTACATGCGTGAACATGTGCCAAGTCAAGCCACTCGAATCGTTCAAAGGAGGATACCACCCCATCACACCACATAACAACCATTTTAATAGCATGTTGGCACACAAGGTAAACCATTATAAACTCCTAGCCAATTAAGCATGGCATAAGCAACTATAATCTCTAATTTTCATTGCAAATATATTTCTTTCATAATAGGCTGAATCAGGAACGATGAACTAATCATATTTACAAAAACAAGAGAGGTCGAGTTCATACCAGCTTTTCTTATCTTAATAAGTTCATCATATATCGTCATTATTGCCTTTCACTTGCACGACCGAACAGTGTGGATATTAATAATAGTGCACGTGCATTGGACTAATCTGGAATCTGCAAGCATTCAATTCAAGAGAGAAGACAAGGTAATATGGGCTCTTTGTTAGATCAACAATAATGCATATAAGAGCCACTCAACATTTTCATCATGGTCTCCTCCTCTCGACCCCAAAGGAAAGAAAAGAAACAAAGCTATTTACACGGGAAAGCTCCCAACAAGCAAAAGAAGAACGAGAAATCTTTTTGGTTTTCTTTTAATTGCTACTACTATAGGCATGGAAAGTAAACTAACTAAAAGCTACAACTAATTTTTTTTTCTTATGGTTTTTCAAACACACAATAAGAAAGTGAGAAAATGAAAATAAACTAGCATGGATGATATAATGAAAAAGTATGAGCACCGACAACTGGCATGAGTGTGTGAACATGAATGTAATGTCGGTGAGAAATACATACTCCTCCAAGCTTAGGCTTTTGGCCAAAGTTGGTCTATGCCCATGGATCAAAACTGTAGTTGGGGTCGTACTAAGAAGGGTCCTCAGATTGCCACTGGCTGGCGATCTCCTCCGGGTTCCACTGATAAATAGACTAACGGTGAGGGTTAGGTTGTGGCTCCAGCTCTGCAGCTGACATCTGGTCCCGGTAGGCAAGAATGTCCTCCGGCGGAACAAGGTACTTGCCTGAAAATATGTCAAACAAAGAAGGTGCAGGAAAGGTAATAAACTCACAATAATTTTTGTTAAATATCAATTTGTATTTGAGTATCTTATTCCTATCCTTAACAATAAACTCATGTGCTACCATACTTTTATAACCTAGAGCAATAGGAGGCATCAACTTTTCCTCTTTCTCATAATGCCTGATAGGTATGTTAAAGTGTGCAGCAAGGCGCGAGGCAAAGATGCCTCCGAGGACGGGGCCCTTAGTATGGTTCAGATTTAACCGTCTAGCAACAATAGCGCCTAAGCTGAAAATAGTATCATTAAACAAGGCATGGTGCAAAATAGCAATATCCGGAGCATTGAGGTTCCCACAGTTCCCGCGACCAATTAAGCATCTACTAGCAAATATTGCGAAATAACGTAAAATAGGAAAATGTATGCTAGTTATTCTCGCATCAGAAACTTTCCTCATTTCCCCTACAACAATCATATCAATAAATTCCTCCACATCATTACGACGTGGTTTCTCTATGCTGCCCTCAAAGGGTATCAAACAGACCCGAGAAAAATCATAAGGTGACATCTCCTTATGCACATCATATAAATAAAATTCCACCAAAGGTGGTGATCTCCTAGCATGGAAATGAAAATTTTGCACAAAGATATTGGTGAGTAAGAGATACTGTTCACGCTGGTCGTGGAGGAAGGCGGTGAGTCCTGCATTCTCAGACAAATGATAAAAATCTTCATGAATCCCGACCTCTTTCAAGAACTCATCAAAAGGCCATTCACATGGCCGAACCTCCGCAGTACGAGGGAGATTATACTTGGGATTCTTGTTCTCTTCATCTTTCTTATCCTTCGAGCTTCGGCTCGATGAGCCCCTCAAAAATCTCTTCATCTTTTTCTGAAAATTTCTGAAATTTTTAGTAACTTAAAATAAAAGTGAACCAAACTCAACAAAGTTGATAGCAACTACTCCTACAAGTGCCTAGAGGCCATATCATGCATTAAAACTACTTTTGACCATACAAATTTGACATGCAAGCTCAAGAACATGGTCACCTAAGCAACAAAATTTTGCAATGAATAAAGCACTAGAACAAAAACTATTTGGACCATTGGAGGGGTCACATACCAAAGAACAATCCCCCAAAGTAGTTTGTGAATGGAGCTTTGAGCAAGGAGATCAAAAATGGCAGCAAGATGAGCAAGAACTCGGGTTTGAGCTGGCTAGTGATTTTTTTGGGAGGAAGAAGGAGTGTGTGGTGGATGGAATAAGTGGAGGGGACCCACGTGGGGTCCACGAGGCAAGGGGGCGCGCCCAGGGGGGTGGGCGCACCCTCCACCCTCGTGGGCATGTGGCTACTCCCCCTGCTGTGTTTTTTAGTGCCAGATATTCTAAAATATTCTAGAAAAAATCATATTTAAATTTCAGGGCATTTGGAGAATTTTTATTTTTGGGGTATTTTTTATTGCATGGATAATTGAGAAAACAGACATAAAATACTATTTTTGCTTTATTTAATATAAATAACAGAAAGTAGAAAGAGGGTACAGAGAGTTCTGTTTTCTAAATTCATCCATCTCATGCTCATCAAAAGGAATCCACTAACAAGGTTGATCAGGTCTTGTTAACAAACTCATTTCGAATAACATGAAACCGGAGAATTTTCGAATAACACTAGGTTACCTCAACGGGGATATGCATGTCCCCAACAATAATAATATCATATTTCTTCTTGACAATAGGAAGAGGAAATTCAAAACCTCCAATAGTGATTGTTGAAATTTTTCCAATAGAATTGATACTGTGGACTTGAGGTTGTTTCCTCAGAAAGTGTACCGTATGCTCATTACCATTAACATGAAAAGTGACATTGCCTTTGGTGCAATCAATAACAGCCCCTGCAGTATTCAAAAAGGGTCTTCCAAGAATAATAGACATACTATCGTCGTCGGGAATATCAAGAATAACCAAGTCATTAAAATAGTAACATTTGCAACCACAACAGACACATCCTCACAAATACCGATAGGTATGGCGGTTGATTTGTCAGCCATTTGCAAAGATATTTCAGTAGGTGTCAACTTATTCAAATCAAGTCTACGATATAAAGAGAGAGGCATAACACTAACACCGGCTCCAAGATCACATAAAGCAGTTTTAACATAGTTTCTTTTAATGGAGCATGGTATAGTTGGTACTCCTGGATCTCCAAGTTTCTTTGATATTCCACCCTTAAAAGTGTAATTAGCAAGCATGGTGAAAATTTCAGCTTCTGGTATCTTTCTTTTATTAGTAACAATATGTTTCATGTACTTAGCATAAGGATTCATTTTAAGCATATCAGTCAAACACATACGCAAAAAGATAGGTCTAATCATTTCAGCAAGGCGCTCAAAATCCTCATCATCCTTTTTCTTGGATGGTTTAGGAGGAAAAGGCATGGGTTTCTAAACCCATGGTTCTCTTTCCTTACCGTGCTTCCTAGCAACAAAGTCTCTCTTATCATAACGTTGATTCTTTGATTGTGGGTTATCAAGATCAACATCAGGTTCAATCATTGCTAGGTTGAGCATCAACATGAACATCATCATTAACATTATCACTAGGTTCATGTTCATTACCAGATTGTGTTTCAGCATCAGAAATAGAAATATCATTAGGATTCTCAGGTGTGTCAACAATAGGTTCATTAGAAGCATGCAAAGTTCTATCATTCTTCTTTTTCTTCCTCTTAGAAGGACTAGGTGCATCAATATTAATTCTCTGAGAATCTTGCTCAATTCTCTTAGGATGGCCCTCAGGATACAAAGGTTCCTGAGTCATTTTACCACCTCTAGTCATAACTCTAACAACATTATCATTCTTCTTATTATTTAATTCATTGAGAAAATCATTCTGAGCCTTAAGTACTTGTTCTACTTGAGTGGTAACCATAGAAGCGTGTTTATTAATAAGTTTAAGTTCACCTTTAACATTAGCCATGTAATCACTCAAGTGTTCAAGCATATCAGCATTGTGTTTCAATTGTCTACCAACATCAGCATTGAAGTTTTCTTGTTTAACCATAAAGTCATCAAACTCATCCAAGCATTGGCTAGCAAACTTAGTAAATGGGATTTCACATTTATCAAATCTATAGAGAGAATTTACCTTTACTACCTGTGTCGGGTTATCAAGACCATGTATTTCTTCAATAGGTGGTAAATTCTTAACATCTTCAACTTTAATACCATTTTCTTTCATAGATTTCTTGCCTCTTGCATATCTTCAGGGATGAGAAATATAATACCCCTTTTCTTTGGAGTTGGCTTAGGAGTTGGTTTAGGAAGTGTCCAATTATTTTAATAAGTCAACATATTATTCAATAACAATTTAGCTTGATCAACAGTTCTTTCCCTGAAAACACAACCAGCACAACTATCCAAGTGGTCTCTGGAAGCATCGGTTAGTACATTATAAAAGATATCAAGTATTTCATTTTTCTTGAGAGGATGATCAAGCAAATCATTAAGTAATTGGAGAAGACTCCCCCAAGCTTGTGGGAGACTCTCTTCTTCAATTTGCACAAAATTATATATTTCCCTTAAGGCAGCTTGTTTCTTATGAGCGGGGAAATATTTAGCAGAGAAGTAATAAATCATATCCTGGGGACTACGCACACAACCAGGATCAAGAGAATTAAACCATGTTTTAGCATCACCCTTTAGTGAGAATGGAAACAACTTAAGGATAAAGTAATAGTGAGTTTTCTCATCATGAGTAAACAGGGTGGCTATATCATTTAATTTAGTAAGATGTGCCACAACAGTTTTAGATTCATAGCCATAAAAAGGATCAGATTCAACCAAAGTAATTCACTCAGGATCGATAGAGAAATCATAATCCTTATCAGTAATAAAGATAGGTGAAGTAGCAAAAGCAGGGTCATATTTCATTCTAGCATTCAAAGACTTTTCTTTAAGCTTAGCTAATAATTTCTTAAGATCGGATCTATCATTGCAGGCAAGAAAGTCTCTAGCATCTTCTTCATCCATAACACAACCCTCAGGAACAACAGGCAATTCATATCTAGGGGGAGAATCTTCATCATCACTTTCATCAATATTATCAGTTTCAATAATTTCATTCTCTCTAAACCTAGCAAGTTGTTCATCAAAAAATTCACCTTGTGGCACAGTAGTATCAAGCATAGAAGTAGTTTTGTCATAAATATCATGCAAAGCAGAAGTGGCATCATCAATAACATGCAACCTATCAGAATCAATAGCATGTGTAGGTGTCGCAAGTTTACTCAAAACAGAAGGTGAATCAAGTGCAGAGCTAGATGGCAGTTCCTTACCTCCCCTCGTAGTTGATAGAAAAATCCTTGTTCTTTGATCTTTCAAGTTCTTCATAGTGATAAGCAGATATAAATCCCAAGTGACTCAAGGAATAGAGCTATGATTCCTGGCAACTGCGCCAGAAAATTGTCTTGATAGCCCACAAGTATAGGGGACCGCAACAGTTTTCGAGGGTAGAGTATTCAACCCAAATTTATTGATTCGACACAAGGGGAGCCAAAGAATATTCTCAAGTATTAGCAACTGAGTTGTCAATTCAACCACACCTGGAAACTTAATATTTGCAGCAAAGTGTTTAGTAGCAAAGTAATATGATAGTAGTGATAATGGTAGCAAAAGTAATATTTTTGGGTTTTATAATGATTGTAACAGTAGCAACGGAAAAGTAAATAAGCGAAGAACAATATATGAAAAGCTCGTAGGCATTGGATCGGTGATGGAGAAGTATGTCGGATGCGATCGATCATGCAACAATTATAACATAGGGTGACACAGAACTAGCTCCAGTTCATCAATGTAATGTATGTATGTATTCTGAATATAGTCATACGTTCTTATGGAAAAGAACTTGCATGACATCTTTTGTCCTACCCTCCCGTGGCAGCAGTGTCCTATTGGAAACTAAGGGATATTAAGGCCTCCTTTTAATAGAGTACCGGACCAAAGCATTAACACATAGTGAATACATGAACTCCTCAAACTACGGTCATCACCGGTAATGGTCCTGATTATTGTCACTGCGGGGTTAACGGATCATAACACATAATAGGTAACTATAGACTTGCAAGATAGGATCAAGAACTCACATATATTCATGAAAACATAATAGGTTCAGACCTGAAATCATGGCACTCGGGCCCTAGTGACAAGTATTAAGCATAGCGAAGTCATAGCAACATCAATCTCAGAACATAGTGCATACTAGGGATAAACCCTAACAAAGCTAACTCGATTACATGATAAATCTCATCCAACCCATCACCGTCCAGCAAGCCTACAATGGAATTACTCATGCACGGCGGTGAGCATCATGAAATTGGTGATGGAGGAAGGTTGATGATGACGATGGCGATGGATTCCCCTCTCCGGAGCCCCGAACAGACTCCAGATCATCCCTCCCGAGAGAGTTTAGGGCTTGGTGGAAGCTCCGTATCGTAAAACGTGATGAATCCTTCTCTCTGATTTTTTTCTCCCCAAACACGAATATATGTAGTTGTAGTTGAGGTCTGTGGAGCGTCAGGGGGCCCACGAGGCAGGGGGCGCGCCCCCACCATCGTGGACAGGGTGTGGGCCCCCTGACCTGGATTCTTCTTCTAGTATTTTTTATATATTCCAAAAATAATCTCTGTTGATTTTCAGGTCATTCCGAGAACTTCCATTTCCGCACAAAAATAACACCATGGCAATTATGCTGAAAACAGCGTTAGTCCGGGTTAGTTCCATTCAAATCATGCAAGTTAGAGTCCAAAACAAGGGCAAATGTGTTTGGAAAAGTAGATACGACGGAGACGTATCACTCAACATCACGGATGTGCAGCACCCCTCACGCATCTCAATGGTTTGAGGGTGTTGGAGCACCTCCGCGAGGTAGGGGTTGATGACCTTCTTGAAACATTTGTCCTTGGGGGCGCTTGAAGACGTCATGGTGATCTAGATATGTCAGAAAAACAGCTCGAAACAAAAGCAGAGGATTTTGTCGTGGTAGCGTGGTCAAAACCTTCGGGAGATTATATAATGAATTTTTACCGACCAAAAGAAGTATCATGCAAGAAAACGGAGCCGGAGGGCACACGAGGTGCACATGAGGCAGGGGGCGCGTCCAGGGGGTTAGGGCGCGCCCTCCACCCTCATGGATGCCTCGTGTCCCTTTCGGACTACTTCTTATTTTCCTTTTTTTTTAATTTTCCAAAACGGAGAAAACTGCTATTAGAACTGTTTTGGAGTCGGTTTACTTACTTTACCACATACCTATTCCTTTTCGGAGTCTGAAACGTTTTGGAAAGTGTCCCTTATGTACTCCTCCGGGGTTACAGTGTCAATAACATTGGTTTCAACATTTTTGGGATTACCTGAGATATAATGTTTGATTCTTTGACCATTCACCACCTTCGGATTTGTGCCTTCGAAGTTGTTGATTTTTATGGCACCGGAACGACACACCTCCTCGATAACGTAAGGACCTTCCCATTTAGAGAGGAGTTTTCCTGCAAAAAATCTTAAACGAGAGTTGTATAAAGGAACATAATCACCTACATTAAACTCACGCTTTTGTGTCCTTTTGTCATGCCATGTTTTAACTTTTTATTTAAACAGTTTAGCATTCTGATAGGCCTGGATTCTCCACTCATCAAGTGAGCTAATGTCAAATAGTCTCTTCTCACCGGCAAGTTTGAAATCATAATTGAGCTCTTCAATGGCCAATATGCCTTATGTTCTAGTTTGAGAGGTAAGTGAAATGCTTTTCCATAAACCATTTTATACGGAGACATACCCATAGGATTTTTATATGCAGTTCTATAGGCCCATAATGCATCATCAAGTTTCTTTGACCAATTCTTTCTAGATCTATTAACAGTCTTCTGCAAAATTAATTTAATCTCTCTATTAGTCAGTTCTACTTGACCACTAGACTATGGGTGGTATGGAGATGCAATTCTATGATTCACATCATACTTAGCAAGCATTTTACGAAAAGCACCATGAATAAAATGTGAACCCCACCATTAGTCATTAAGTATCTAGGGACTCCAAACATCGGAAAAATAACTTCTTTAAGCATCTTAATAGAGGTGTTATGATCAGCACTACTAGTTGGAGTAGCTTCTACCCACTTAGTAACGTAATCAACAGCAACTAAAATATGTGTATACCCATTATATGAAGGAAACGGTCCCATATAATCAAATCCCCAAACATCAAATGGTTCAATAACAAGTCAATAGTTCATAGGCATTTCTTGACGTCTACTAATATTACCAATTCTTTGACATTCATCACAAGACAATACAAATGTACGGGCATCTTTGAAAAGAGTAGGCCAATAAAAACCGGATTGCAATACCTTATGTGCAGTTCTATGTCCAGTGTGGTGTCCTCCATAAGCCTCGGATTAACACTTGCATAGGATCTGTTCCTGTTCATGCTCAGGTACACAATGTCTAATAACACCATCTACTCCTTCTTTATAAAGGTGTGGGTCATCCCAAAAGTAATGTCTCAAATCATCGAAAACATTTTTTTGCTGGTATGTGGAACTAGGTGGTATAAATTTAGCAACAATGTAATTAGCATAATCAGCATACCATGGAGCAGTACGAGAAGCATTTATGACAGCTAATTGTTCATCAGGAAAACTATCATCAATACGGAGTGGGTCATCAAGAACATTTTCTAACCTAGGCAAGTTGTCTGCAACGGGGTTCTCAGCTCCCTTCCTATGAGTAATATGCAAATCAAATTCTTGTAGCAAGAGAACCCATGTAATAAGTCTAGGTTTAGCATCTTCCTTTTCCATTAGGTATTTAATAGCAGCATGATCAGTGTGAACAGTTACTTTAGAATCAACAATATAAGTCTGAACTTATCACAAGCAAATACAACTGCTAAAAATTCTTTTTCAATAGTAGCATAATTTCTCTGGGCATTATCTAGAGTTTTACTAGCATATTGGATACATTTAATTTCTTATCAACTCTTTGTCCTAGGACAACACCTACAACATAATCACTAGCATCACACATAATTTCAAAGGGTAAATTCCAATTAGGTGGCTGGACAATAGGTGCAGAAATCAAGGCTTTCTTAAGTATTTCAAATGCTTCTACACAATCATCATCAAAGACCAAAGGAACATCTTTTTGTAAGAGATTAGTCAGAGGCCTAGAATTTTTTTAGAAGTCTTTAATGAACCTCCTATAAAAACTGGCATGACCAAGGAAACTTCTTATACTTTTAATGTCCTTAGGACACGACATCTTTTCAATAGAATCAACTTTAGCTTTATCAACTTCAATACCTCTTTCAGTAATTTTATGCCCCAAGACAATACCTTCATTAACCATAAAGTGGCACTTCTCCCAATTCAAGACAAGATTAGTTTCTTCACATCTCTGCAAAACTCGATCAAGATTAGTTTCTTCCCATCTCATCAAAAGAAGTTCCATACACGAAGAAATCATCCATGAAAACCTCAACAATATTTCCACAAAAGTCAGAGAATATAGCAGTCATACATATTTGAAAGGTAGTAGGTGCATTACATAAACCAAAAGGATACGTCTATAAGCAAAGGTACCAAAAGGGCAAGTAAAAGTGGTCTTTTCCTGATCCTCTTTCGACACAGGTATTTGAGAGAAACCAGAATAACCATCTAGAAGGCAAAAATGTGTATGTTTGGATAATATTTCTAGCATTTGATCAATAAAAGGTAAAGGGTAGTGATCCTTTCTAGTAGCTTTATTTAATTTCCGGAAATCAATTACCATTCTATAACCTATAACAATTCTTTGTGGGATCAATTCATCTTTATCATTAGGAACAATAGTAATACCTCCCTTCTTAGGGACACAATGGACAGGACTTACCCACTGACTTCAGCAACATGATAAATTATAACTGCCTCCAGAAGCTTTAGTATTTCTTTTCTTACCACTTATTTCATCTTAGGATTTATCCGTCGTTGGTGATCAACAACCGATTTAGCGTCTTTCTCCAATTTTATTTTGTGCTGGCATAGAGTGTCTAATGCCCTTAAGATCATCAAGAGTATATCCAATAGCAGCACAATGCTTCTTCAGAGTTTTCAATAATTTCTCTTCTTCCTGCTCTGAAAGGTTAGCAATAATAATAATAATAATAGGATATATCTTCTTTTCATCAAGATAAGCATATTTAAGAGTATCAGGTAAAGGTTTAAGATCAAACACGGGATCACCCTTTGGTGGAGGAGGATCCCCTAGAATTTCAACAGGCAAGTTGTGTTTCAAAATAGGTCCCTATTTAAAGAATACTTCATCTATTTCCCTTCTTTAATTCGTAAACATATCATTTTCATGGTCTAGCAAATATTGTTCTAAATGATCATTAGGAGGCACGACAATAGAAGAAAGACCAATAATTTTGTCTTTACTGGGCAATTCTTTATCATGGGGTTGTCTATGAAATTTAGCAAAATTAAAATCATGAGACATATCCCCTAAACCAACAGTAACAATATCCCTTTTGGAGTCTATCTTAGCATTAACAGTATTCAAGAAGGGTCTACCAAATATAATGGGACAAAAGTCATCTTGTGGGGAAGCAAGAACAAGAAAATCAGTAGGATATTTAATTTTCCCACACAAGACTTCAACATCTCTAACAATCCCAACTGGTGAAATAGTATCTCTATTGGCAAGATTAATAGTAACATCAATATCTTCTATCTCAGCAGGTGCAATATCATGCATAATTTATTTATATAAAGTATAAGGTATTGCACTAACACTAGCACCCTTATCACATAAGCCATGATAACATTGATCTCCTATTTTAACAGAAACAACAGGCATGCCAACAACACGTCTATGTTTATTTTTAGTATCCGGTCTAGCAATTCTAGCAGCTTCATCACAAAAGTAAATAACATTCCCATCAATATTATCGACCATGAGATTCTCAGAGGGTGTAGGTGTTCTAGCATTACTCTTAGGAACCACATTTGAAGCTTTAGCATGATCCTTTATTTTAATAGGGAAAGGTGGTTTCTCAATATAAGCGGTAGGAACAATAGGATCAACATTATAAGTGATAGTTTTTTCTTCAACTTTAATAGGTTCAACTACTTTTACTTCAATGGGAGGATGATATTTAAACCACTTCCCCTTAGGGAAATCAACATGAGTAGCAAATGATTCACAGAAAGAAGCTACTATCTCAGAGTCAAGTCCATATTTAGTGCTAAATTCACGAAAAGCATCGGTATCCATAAAAGCTTTAACACAATCAAACTTAGGTGTTATACCTGACTCCTTACCTTCATCGAGTTCCCAATCTTCAGAGTTGCATTTAATTCTTTCCAATAAATTCCATCTGAATTCAATAGTCTTCATCATAAAAGAACCAGTACAAGAAGTATCGAGCATGGAGTGATTACTGAGAGAAAGCCGAGCATAATTTTTTTTGAATAATAATTTCTATTGAGAGCTCATGATTGGGGCATGAATATAACATTGACTTAAGCCTCCCCCAATCTTGAGAGATACTTTATCCTTCGCGAGGCCAAAAATTATATATATAATTACGATCACAATGGACCAGATGCATATGATAAAACTTCTGATGAAATTCCAATTTCAATCGGTTGTAGTTCCATGATCCAATATCATCACATAGCCTAAACCAGGTCAATGCCTTTCCCTTCAAAGATAAAGGGAAGAGCTTCTTCTTGATAACATCCTCGGGCATACATGCAAGCTTAAATAATCCACAAACTTCATAGACATAGATTAGGTGCATATCAAGATGTAATGTCCCATCTCCTGTAAAAGGATTAGCTAGAAGTTTCTCTATCATATCCAAAGGAATTTCAAAGTAAACATTTTTAGTAGGTTCAGTAGGTTGAGGAGCAACCCTTTGCTCTACTGGTCGGGGTGAAGATACCTCGAACAAGCCCCTTAAAGGATTATTTTCCATAGTAACAAGTGACAGTAAATTTTAGCACACTATATAAAATTTTCCTTACCAAATTTCACCTACCCCAAAGGCGCTTCACTCCCCGGCAACAGCGCCAGAAAAGAGTCTTGATGACCCACAAGTAAAGGGGATCTATCGTAGTCCTTTCCATAAGTAAGAGTGTTGAACCCAACGAGGAGCAAAAGGAAATGACAAGCAGTTTTCAGTAAGGTATTCTCTGCAAGCACTGAAATTATCGGTAACAGATAGTTTTGTGATAAGGTAATTCGTAACGGGTAAAAAGTAATAAAAGTAAACAAGGTGCAGCAAGGTGGCCCAATCCTTTTTGTAGCAAAGGACAAGCCTCGACAAACTCTTATATAAAGGAAAGCACTCCCGAGGACACATGGGAATTATCGTCAAGCTAGTTTACATCATGCTCATATGATTTACATTCGTTACTTTGATAATTTGATATGTGGGTGGACCGGTGCTTGGGTACTGCCCTTCCTTGGACAAGCATCCCACTTATGATTAACCCCCCTTGTCGGTGTCAAAACCGGCAGATCTCGTGGTAGGGGGTCCCGAGCTGTGGATTCTCAGATCAATGGTAACGGGAGCGGAAGAGATTATGTTTTACCCTGGTTTGGGCCCTCTTGTTGGAGGTAAAACCCTACGTCCTGCTCTTGTTTATATTGATGGAGTATCAAGTGCAGAGTTGATCTACCGCGAGATCATATGTTGTGGTCTAAAACCTGAGGGTATGATGAATATGTCATAATAATCTATCGACTAGCCTGGCCTTGGCTTATATAATGTACCAGAGGCCTAGGATAACAAGAGTCCTAGTCGAATACATTGGTGGAGATGAGTCCTTGTCTTCATCAACAAGTCTTGTGGAATATTCCTTGAATGCGGCATGGGCTGCCCGAAGTGGCCCATGAGTAAACCGCCATGGGGGTCCTCGACCCGATCCACCTAGTCGGGAGACGACGTGGTGAGTACCCCCTAGTCCAGGACACCGTCAGTAGACCCCCTGAACCGGTCTTCAAGTTGGGGACGATCCTCGATTCTTCCAAACTTCTCTTTCATCTTCGGTCGGCGGTCTTGAAAACTGGTTCAACAAATCTTCCCATCTTCGATCTTGAGGATCGCCGAAGTGAGTCTGAAGAGTTTACATGTCGGGTATCCGAGGAGCCCCTTTAAGTTATCGATCATTATCAATGCCTTGTTATTTTTACTCCCACCTCGGGTTTGAATTGTTTCCCGTGCGGTGGTGTCCTCTCGCGTTAGAGCTCCAACGCCGGACTGCATTCGAGGTATCTTTTGCAGCCGAGCACCAACGCTGGACCGCTTCCGAGCTTCAATGTCGGAATGTATCCGAGATCCAATGCCATACTGTATCCGAGGTGTCATAGATTACCTTGGTCTTCAAAGAAGTTAAAAGGGTTCAAACGAGTTTTTATGCCGGAGATGCCCTCTATGGAGCTAGCCACTTGCAGCCGACTGTCGGTGTCAAAACCGACGGATCTCGGGTAGGGGGTCCCGAACTGTGCGTCTAGACGGATGGTAACAGGAGACAAGGGACATGATGTTTTTACCCAGGTTCGGGCCCTCTCGGTGGAGGTAAAACCCTACTCCTGCTTGATTAATATTGATGATATGGGTAGTACAAGAGTAGATCTACCACGAGATCAAGGAGGCTAAACCCTAGAAGCTAGCCTATGGTATGATTGTTGTATGATGAAGTTGTCCTACGGACTAGAACCCTCCGGTTTATATAGACACCGGATAGGGTTAGGGTTACACAGAGTTGGTTACAATGGTAGGAGATCTTGAATATCCACATCGCCAAGCTTGCCTTCCACGCCAAGGAAAGTCCCATCCGGACACGAGACGAAGTCTTCAATCTTGTATCTTCACAGTCCTGGAGTCCGGCTGAAGGTATAGTTCGGCTACCCGAACACCCCCTAATCCAGGACTCCCTCAGTAGCCCCTGAACCAGGCTTCAATGACGACGAGTCCGGCGCGCAGATTGTCTTCGGCATTGCAAGGCGGGTTCCTCCTCCAAGTCCTTCAAGAAGATTTTATACACCAAGGATAGTGTCCGGCTTTGCAAAATAAGTTTCCACATATTGCCATAGAGAGAATAATATCAACACAAATCTAATCTGCTGACGTATTCCGCAGCATGACATCACACTACGGCCAAGTACTTTACTCGAATCGTTTTTACTTTTCCACCACAGCACGTTTAGCGAGGCGGTTTCCTTGGCACGTCTTTTCAAAGCAGAGATCGTGTCCCCCCTTTTACGGGATTCTCATCAATATGGACGTGGGTAACCCAATCGTGCTCGTTAGCATGTCTTCTCGATTAAAGGCGAGTCCCAAATGGTTACGGGGAGGGCTCCTGGTATTCAACCTCTTATAAAGAGACCAGGGCCTTACTCCTTTTCCCCAATCTCAAAACAAGTTCGCCCATCGCCTCGAGTTCCAACACCCTAGGCTCCAGATTCCAGGCGCTTCGGACCTTCGACAATGTCCGGTTCCGACCTTCAAGGCCGATGGTTGCCCTCCTCCGTCACGGAGGAGGACGTGCTAAAGTTGAGAGAGGCTAAGTTCTTGACCGCTGAAATTTCGCATAGGTTGCCTGCTCAAAGGCAGGCTATTCCCAGTCCCCAGCCCGGTGAGAGCGTAGTGTTCATGTCTCACTTCCTTCGGGGGTTAGGATTCCCGATGGATCCCTTCGTGAGGGGGCTTCTGTTTTATTACGGGCTGGAATTTCATGACTTAGCTCCGGAGTCCATCCTCCACATTTCCTCATTCATCGTTGTGTGCGAAGCATTCCTCCGTGTTACTTCTCACTTCGGATTATGGCTCAAGACTTTTGGAGTGGAGCCGAAGATGATCGAGGGACGGCACGCAGAGTGCGGAGGCGCTGTCATAAGTAAGAATGCTGATGCTCCATGGCCCGAGGGCTCCTTTCAAGAGGAGCTCGGCTTGTGGCAACGAGAGTGGTTCTACATCACCGCTCCCAGGAGTGCCAAGTGGGTGGCGCCTCCTGCCTTTTGCTCGGGTCCCCCATCACGGCTAGCATCATGGGTCAACAAAGGATTAGATTGGGGGTTATCCAAAGACGTGCCCTTGTTGCAGGGCCGCATCAGGGATCTCTTAGAAAGAGACCTCAACCTGGTCAAGGTGACGCAGGTCATGCTGATTCGCCGAACACTGCCCGGCAAATGTCGCTCCCTTCGTCTGTGGGAGTTTAATCCGGAGGGACCACGAGCTCTCCAGCATTTTATGGGCGCAACGCCCGTGGAGATGTATAAAATGTTCTTCGGATCACAAGCAATGTGTCCGGATTTGACCGGGGACGCAGGTTTAAGCTGCAATCGCCCGGATACTCAAGTAAGTAACCTTGTGCCCGGACTCACTATCCGTAAAATTGTCATAAATTCGCCCCTAAAAGAGTTGTCCTTTTAAACAGGAGTGGATAGCGAAGGCAAAGCTGATCAGGTGTCCGGCTCCCCTTCCTCAGACCAGGCCGGATCCCGTGCTAGTCAGGATGTTGAAGATCGTGCCTTTGGAGGGAAGTGAGGGGGAGGACAAGGAAACTATGGCCTCCTCGAAGGAGGCTGCTCCGAAGGGAGGAACCGACAATTCCTCTCCTAAGGGGAAGAAGAAGGCCGCCTCTGACGACCCGGAGACCATGGCCTCAAAGCGGGGGAGAAAGTCCTCGTCAGAGGGTCCGACACCGGGGAGATCCTCGGCCGAACTACGCCCTCAAAGGGATCAGTCCTCCAGCGAGCCGTAAGTAGAGAAAGATTTTCCTTTAGAGGGATGAGAGAAATCCTTGCTTTTTTATCTGAGAAGATTAACCGAAATTTTACTTTGTAGCTCGGACCTTAGCCCTTCTCAACAGAGCTCGTCTTCGGGGGATCTTCTCCCGGAGATGATGGAGAGTGGAACGCCTCCCCCTACCGTACCGCCTGGCGAGGCGGGCGACCCTGAGGTGTCGTCGCAGAGGGTTTCTCCGAATCCGGCAGGGGTGGAAGGTAGCCATATGTCCCCCCAAGGTTCTCTGTGTCCGGCCTTCGATGGAGGTCATAGGACGAGCCCGGCACCGTCCGGTGCGCGGTGGGAGGAGCTGATGATTCTGCTGGGGCGAGCTTCTATCTCAGAGGAGCACCGTGCATTGATGGGTACGGTGATTGGAAGGATTTCGTCCGCGGAAAGCGGATTGCATGAGGCCGTCAGAAGTTTGCTGACGGGTTTTGAGGTACGTTTGATAATGTACTTCTTCGTCAGTTGCACATAAAAAAAGATGCGCCCTGTGTAGATAGTAGCCCCTGAGACTCTGCGCGTTGTCAAGAAATGACGGTGCGTAGAGGATCATAATCCCAGGTCTAAGATGTCGCCTTTGAATGTAGGTGGCGAGGTGTCCGGAATCTAGCCGAACTGATGATTTGGCCGAACTAAAGCGGCAACTGGACGTGGCAGATGCCGACATCGCGCTTGTCAACAAGCGGCTTGATGAGGCTCAAGGTATGTAATTCCTCGGGCGGCATCAGGTAAGAGGAGCTTCATGCCAGTGTCTTACAATGTGTGTGCTTGACGCAGATGGTACGGCCGCCGTGGAGAATCTTAGGGAAGAACTTGCCCGAGCTAAGGAGCAAGCCAGAAAAAGCAATGCGGCTGCCGAGAAGGCCCTTGAAGAGCTGAGAGCCGAACAGGCTGCTCACTGCCGAAGCACAGAAGAGATGGCCGAGATGGCTAAGAAGTTAAAGAGCGCTGCAGACTGTTGCAAACTTCTTGAGAAAGAAGACCGGGCGAGATAGACGGACTTAGAGAAGGCCGTTGCCGATGCCAAGGACGCTCGCTCTGCGGTGAGAGCTGCGAAGGAGGAGATGCGTCAGGCCGAACAGATTGCGGCTGGAAAGCCCTTTATGCTGCAGAGGAAGTTTTGTGATCCGAAGTTTGCTCCGTTGGACCGGATGTGGAGTGTGGAGGACACCTATCTGGATTTGGCAGCAAGTGCTGTTGATGTGACCGAACACTTTCGAGATCTAAAAGATCGCGAAGTGGAAAAGCTTTTCTGGTCACAGTTCCACAATCCAGAGCGTCCACTGGCAGTGGACGATCGCCTGGCTCAATGGGCCGAACTGAATAGATTGTCCGGACTCGCCATGAAGTACGTCATGGGTCATCTATGGCCTGGGAGATCGGAGCCGAAGAGTTATTTCAGCTTGGTGCAGCAATTCCTTGACGCGGTGCCGCGTATCAATGCGATGAAGAGGTCAGCATGCATAGAGGGCACACGGATGTCTCTTGCCCGTGTCAAGACATACTGGGCAGAGATGGAGACCACCGTTGTTGCATCCCGAGATTCGGATAAAAGCCAAGTACCCTCCGAGCACTATTTTCAGGAAGTCCTTGAAGGCGCTCGTGTAATAGAGACGCAGTGCTCGAAGGATGCTATGTTATGATAGCATATGTAATTATAAAGCAATACTTTGATAAATTGTAGTGGCCTTTTATACTTGTGCCTTCAAGTATTGGGAACACCTCCTGTGCAGCCGTTTTAATATATATATATATATATATATATATATATATATATATATATATATATATATATATATAATCTGAAAGATGGCAGTCGTTGGCTTCAGCCCCCACGCACATAGTGCGGGGGTGCTCGCAGAAGACGCATTTTCACACTTAACCCAACGTCCTGGTCCTACAAAGGAGGTGATAGCGCAGCGGGCCAGGCAACCGGACTATAATGCTTTAACACTTTCACTTAGCCATAGGAGCTTGACAGTGGGACTATTTAGGTAGCCCCTTTGTGGCGACTGCGCTCGCCCGAGTTCGGGGCGCGTATGTGCCTGGCCGGGAAACGGCCCTTCGTTAAAATGGAGGAATCCTATAGATTCCGATAGGTCATCGGGTGGCTGACCAGTCTCACGCCACATCATGACAGTCAGTTTTCGGCTTTCTCTACTGAGGCGCTCGCCCGGCCTAACCGGGGCACAATCGCAGTAGTTCTCCTGGTGCTACCTTAGCCGATAGAGCGGAACGTAAGGTAGCCGAACTCAGGAGCTGGGCAACCCAACATTTGACCAAAGACATGATTCGGAGCTGATGCATATAATGCCAAAACCTGTGACGCCGAGCACTCCCTAAGGTGTTCGGTCTTTATGAGTGCGGGCAAAAGAACACTCTTTATTAAAAAGCCCCTAGTGTCCAGGTACGCGCAAAAATTCTGATGTGGCCACATGCCAAGACGCCAGCCTCCTCCTTGGTTATATCAGAGAAAACTAGGGGATATGTAGCAACAAGAGACAGTAAAAAAGGTTTACGCAGCGTCTTAATCTAAAAAGAATCCTTAGGACGGGTCCCTACTACACGTCTGTGCCTGTGTCTCCGTTGTGACGTATCCTGGACGGGCGCCGCACGACATTCATATGCGAAAGAGAGGAACTGAGCTGAAAATGGGTCGTGCCGAAGAAAAGTTTGAAATAAGCAAAGTATAAAGTAAAATATATAGAACCGAGCTTTATTGTCTGTTATTGTACATGTACGGAGCCCCTAGTGCGGGGGTATATGGCCACTAAGCCTGCATCAATGATGATTTTGTACCGAACTCGTCTATCCGCGTTCGTGGTCTTTAATGACCTATTCCGAAATTTTTGGCCGGTGAAGCCATTTTACTGTGGGGCTGTCAAAGCGGCCACACAGTCCTCCGCTTGGGGGAGGGGCACATCAATGCTTCCCCTTTAAAGAGATGATGCCTCGTGGACCGAGCATCTTAAGCGTTAGAGATGCATAATGCGGTATTGCGTTAAAGCGGGCAAAAGCTTCGCGTCCCAGTAGTGCTTGATAGCGACTGGAGAATGGGACAATGTGGAAGGTCAGCTTTTCGCGGTGGAAGTTATCGGTAGAGACGAATATAACTTCGAGCCGGAGAAAACCCATGCAATGGGTGTCCGGACCAGGCGTGACCCCTTGAAAGGCGGTTTTGCTGTGGCAGATTCTTGCTGGGTCTATCCCCATGTGGCGGATTGTGTCCTGATATATCAGGTTTAGTCCACTGCCGCCGTCCATAAGGACATTTGAAAACTGGAGTCCGCCAATTATTGGATCGAGTACCAAGGCAGTCCAGCCTGCGTTCCTGATACTTCTAGAATAATCCAGCTGATCAAAGATGATTGGTTTTGACAACCAATGGCGGGACCCCTTTGGGATAGGTCGTGTGGTGCGTACCTTTATGGGCGCCGCACATTTTGTTATGTGAAGTAAGTTTACTGTTTTTACTTCTTGTGGGAAGTTCTTTTGTTTCCTGGTGCTCTGCTTTTGGGGTTCGTCCTCGTCTTCGCTTGGTGTGTCGAGCCCCTTGTGTTCGGCGTTGAGTCTGCCGGATTGTTTGAAAACCCAACAATCTCTGTGGGTATGGTTAGCAGGCTTACTGGGAGTACTATGTATTTGACATATCCTGTCCAGGATTTTGTTTAAGTTGGATGGATCATCCCTGTTATCCTGGAGGGGTGGATTTGTCTGATTCTGTCGTGAGCTCTTGAATCCAGCATTGACTGCCGTGCTCTTCGGACTTTTTCCCTTAGTCTGGCTACGGTCCTTGTTGCGTCGCGGTTTTCCATTTCCATCCCTAGTTTTGGATGTATTTGGGTCGCTGGGGCTGCATCTTGCCAACTAGTTGTCCTCTCCTGCACAAAAGCGGGTCACGAGGCTTGTTAGTGCTGCCATTGTTCTTGGCTTTTCTTGGCCGAGGTGTCTGGCGAGCCATTCGTCTCAGACGTTATGCCTGAAAGCTGCTAAGGCTTCGGCGTCCGGACAGTCGACTATCTGATTCTTTTTAGTGAGGAATCTATTCCAGAATTGCCGAGCTGATTCTCTGGGCTGTTGAGTTATGTGACTAAGATCGTCTGCATCTGGAGGGCGCACATTGGTCCCTTGAAAATTTGCTTGGAAAGCATCCTCGAGTTCTTCCCAACTTCCGATTGTGTTTTCAGGAAGGCTTTTAAGCCAATGCCGGGCTGGCCTTTTAAGCTTAAGGGGTAAGTATTTTATGGCGTGGAGGTCATCTCCTCTAGCCATATGTATGTGGAGGATATAATCCTCGATCCAGACTCCAGGGTCTGTTGTTCCATCATATGCCTCTATGTTTATGGGTTTGAATCCCTCTGGAAATTCATGGTCCAGGACCTCATCGGTGAAACATAGGGGGGGGGGGTGGCGCCCCTGTATTTGGGTGTGCTAGATTCTGATGATGGCTTTATTGCATTGCTTACGAGAGCTTGCTTTCTTGGCCCGTAAATGGACCTGACTGGGCCCTGATGCAAATCCTTAAGTGGGTCGCATGCCGATTTAAGTGTGGCGCCGCTTGCCACTTTGTCCTGGCCATGGGGTCGTCTATCCGACCGTGTGGCTTTCTTATTTTTTGAATGCGAGGGCTCTAGGGCCTCTTCGTCGAATTCGAGCAGTAGCCTTCTCTTCGGATAGCTTTTAATGCGGCGACTGTCGCCGTATTTATCTGCGGTATTGATTACTTTGCTCCATTGGATCTTGAGTGCATCTTCCACCGTTTTTAGCTTCTGCTTCTGCTTTTTCAGGCTGCATGCTGTTGCAACGAGCCTCTTGTGGAGATTCTTCTGCTTCGTGGGTTTATCCGGCGTAAGGTCGTCTGGAGTGCCGTTTTCGCCGGGGGAGGGATGTTCGGTTTCTCTATCCGTGTTGCCCTGTTCGGACGGTTGCTCTAAGGCCTGCTCGCCGTCTACCGGCTCATCCTGCTCTATGGCTGGGTCTTTGTCGAGGCGGGGCTTGGGTCGGTGTTTACGCCGACGCTTTGATTGCTTTTCGAGGGATCGGTCCCCCGTTCCATCCCCTTTTTCCTTGTTGTCGTTTCCTTTAGGGGTATCCACCATGTACACATCGTGAGATGGGGTGGCTGTCCAATGCCCTATGGGCGTTGGCTCATTTGTATCTCCTGCATCGTCGTCCATGCTGTCGATGTCTGCGGAGTCGAAGTTGAGCACGTCGTTTGAATTGTCGACAGTGGCTACCAAGTGGGTGGTGGGTGGGCTTTGAATTTCTTCATCGTCCGTATCCCATCCTCGCTGACCGTAGTCCGGCCAGGGCTGGGTGGACTTTAGAGAATTTAGGATGTCGCCAAAAGGCGAGTGCTGAAAGATGTCCACGGCGGTGAACTCCATTATCGGCGCCCAATTGGATTCGATCGGCAGGGGCGCGGGGGGTTCGGAGTTCGGAGAGGAATCCGGCTCCTTGGAGTCACGGGCCGTGCGGAACGCGGGGCTGACGTTCGGCTCGATCGCCTTTGAGATTGTAGCCCCGGAGGTGACGTCCAACCGCTCATCCTCGATTGGCGCAATAGGCTCCGAATAAAGGGTCAGAACCGGTGCTTGTGCGGCCTCCAGGGCACTGTTCAGCGGCAGAGCTAGATCATGCCTCTCGACACAGTGCGGCGCGCTCAGCTGTGGCTTGAACCCGTCGAAGATCGAATCCCCGCGGGTGTCTGCCGTGTAGTTTAAGCTTCCAAACCTGACCTAATGGCCAGGGGCATAGCTTTCGATCTGCTCGCAGTGCGAAGCCGCCAAAGACGAAGATCTGTCCGGGGAGAAAAGTCTCACCCTGGACCGCATCGTCGTTGATGCTCAAAGGAGCCATCGAGCCCAAAAGTGACGACACAGAGGAACTCTGAATGAAAGCACCAATGTCGGTGTCAAAACCAGCGGATCTCGAGTAGGGGGTCCCGAACTGTGCGTCTAGGTGGATGGTAACAGGAGACAAGGGACACGATGTTTTTACCCAGGTTCGGGCCCTCTCGATGGAGGTAAAACCCTACTCCTGCTTGATTAATATTGATGATATGGGTAGTACAAGAGTAGATCTACCACGAGATCAAGGAGGCTAAACCCTAGAAGCTAGCCTATGGTATGATTGTTGTATGATGAAGTTGTCCTACGGACTAGAACCCTCTGGTTTATATAGACACCGGATAGGGTTAGGGTTACACAGAGTCGGTTACAATGGTAGGAGATCTTGAATATCCGCATCGCCAAGCTTGCCTTCCATGCCAAGGAAAGTCCCATCCGGACACGGGACGAAGTCTTCAATCTTGTATCTTCATAGTCCTAGAGTCCGGCTGAAGGTATAGTCCGGCTACCCGAACACCCCCTAATCCAGGACTCCCTCACCGACCTTTATGCTGGACTTCTTCCGAGGTATCTTTTACGGTCAAGCACCAACGCTGGACTGTATCCGAGGTGGTGCACCACCCCGGCCATGGGCTGATTGTTATGAATTTGATTCTGAATTGTTCAATGTATTCTCTACCGAGATGTATAGCCAGTAGCCCTCAAGGTGCGTGTTGGCCTAATATTCGGGATACACCTGAAGAATAAAATCAAACCGCAGACCCTAGTAGCCCCTGAGACTCAGGTCGATTCGTAAAATCATCCTAAGGATCAATTCCCAGCTCGGCAGCATACTTAGGAATAGAAACGCGGTGTAATATATTAGAGGAAATAGTGATCAGCGAACAGGCCCTTGAGAGAGGGTTTTGAGAAGTCACCATAATATTTTAGCTTGATGGCGGATAAGTCCCAGATGGTACCTATTATTGTCCGAAGACGAGTTTGCACATAGTCTGGTCCAACCAAATACTGAGCACTTTGAATTTTCTGCATTGAATAGGCAATGCAGTAGCCCCCGAGACACTGGTCGGGTGGCAACACTGGATCGGGGGATCGCTGTGCCTCTTTAATATCAGTGAGTGATAAGCCCGAAGCCCAGTAGCCCCCGAGCCTTTATGCAGGCATGGGTGGCCTAATTAACGATAGATATCCAGAGTAAAATCACAAATTATGTGTAATGATTCTATGTATTCAAGTACTTTACATCATTAATGCTCGGATCCGCACTGTACAAAACTTTGTTGACCGACCATCGGCTTCAACCTCCTCGGCCAGAAGCCGGGGAGTGTTGGTGCTACTTTATTAAGCCAGTATAATGGCAAAGATTTATGGAAAATAAGGCAATCCGGCCATACGGTTTTATAAACAAAGGTACGTAGAGAGATATGAAACATCTACCAAAGAAAATAATCCCGCTATCGGTTCCTTTCTTTGGGTTGTCATGCTGATCATGATCATGAAACCTCACCTCCAATCAACATGGGAGGAAAATATTGAGGATTTAGTTCGGGGAAAGTTCCCGAACTCTGGTATTAATGAACCAAAATTTTCACTTCCGTCATTGCCGACCAATTATATCCTTTAATATCGCTAGCTTTCGGCTTCACCCAGTCTGAGGTACTAACTCGGATGACCCAGTAGTAACAATTGCAGAGGTGCTCCCTTTACCACCTAGCCGAACAATGGGAATGTAGGGGTAAGCACAGGAGCCAGGCAAGCCATCTTGGACAAAATCCTAAGTCAAATTGATGCATATTTATGGCTTTATAACAATGATTGCGAAAGGCAGCCCTCGTATATTAAATACAAACACCGATGATATGTTTATTTTGACTCCATTGAGACCGTTTATCAGTTGAAAGTGGCCCATCATCGCCTTTCCACCCCTTGTAGATGCTACGCAAGGTGTTTTCGTGATAACAAAACAACCTTTAGCCGACGTCTCAGTGCCCGAAGGTGGTTGTGTTAGCGGAAATGAGGCAATCAGATATGCTGGCCTTATAACTTTCACTTAGTCATAGGAGCTTAAAGTTGGGAGGCCAGTAAGCCCCCGGTTAGTGTTCAGCGACAGTCGAGGTCAAGCCATAAACACTTCGCCCAATGTTATAAACGTCGTCATTTAACATGGCGTGACCTATATCGATCTTATAGTTTAATACAGTCATCGGATCATTGACCGGTTTACGCTTATTGTGACAGTCAGTTTTCGACTTTCTCTACTGAGGCGCTTGACCATGCTAGCTGGAAGCACAATCACAGTGGTTCTCCCTTTGCACACCTAGCCGAACAAAGTGGAGCGTAGGAGGCAAGCACAGGAGCCGGGCAACCCAACTATTGACCGAAGACACAATTCGAAATAGATGCATATAAAGCAATATCCGAGAACAATTTGCCGACGACTCCTCGGAGTACCTTGGCTTTTGGTGGGTTCGGCTCAAGTCGCAGCCCACTGTTGATATTGTCGATGCTTAAAAAGTGTCCGGCAGTGTACTGCGGGATTTATGCTCGGACCCAACACCGAGGTGCAGGTCGGCAGAAAAAATGTTGAACTATGGGTCGAAAAAGATTTCCCAAGCTGGATTATTACGCAGGGTACCTCGGTCAAGAGGATGTCCTGCCTCATAAAAAAGCACACAAATAGATCAAAAAGTGCTTTAAGCTTAAAAACCAAAAAACTTATGTGGAAACTCTACGTCCGAACTAAATCAAGTTTTTTTTGTGCCAATCCGAAAATTGGTCTTAAAATTAGTTCGTGCTTCCGTCGTGCTTTAACATGACACATCCGATCTCAAGACGTCGAGTGGGTTAGCCTTCGGCTTCAACCTCCTATCCCAAAGGCGGAGTACTTCTCATTAGTCTAGTTTAGCGAACTAAACTCGAGCAGTCATTAGAGAGAAAATGGTCTATCCAGCCATTGACCACACACTCGCATCGAAAAAAGGAGTGATAGAAAAAGATTTTGCAACGACTAGGAAGAAAACACATTTAGTATAAAACAGCTCATAGAAATTTCAGAGCCCCCAGTTAACTTGGGTAAGAGGAGTGTTTTTAACAAATAACGTATGTGAGCATGGTCGAATCGAACACAGATTAAAAATTTAAAACTTTGAGCATAAAAGCGACTTAGCTGGTTAATGTGTTCGACATTGCTGACGCGGTCCGAGCTTACGACGGAACAAGGTCCCAGCCCCCAAGCCAGCCCCGAGGTGGAAGAGCGAAGAGCTCGACGCTCCGAAGTGACGACATAGCACGGCAGATGCAGGCCGGCAACGTGACGCCGAAGTACCTGGCATGGGTTAATGAAGTGATGACGAAGCCCCTGGTCCAGCCAAGGTGACGTGGTATGTCGATACGCCAAGGTGACAACACTGCCCAATCCGGATCATTTACCTGTGCACAGAGGATAGTGCAAGCCGGAGATAATAGTAATAGTAATAATAATAAAATTTAATAAAAGTTGCATGATTAATAATTTATGCAAAGTGAGTAATAAAAGAAATATGGCCCGTCGTCGAACACCCGACGAGGTAGGCCCCCCTTGATGATGCCGAAGTCCCCGAGGCAACCGAACATGTCGATATGGCAATTCAATCAACAAGGTGATCGTGCGAGCCGATTTATGCCAATTGGCACGACAAGTTGGCTTGCCGAAGTGACCGCATGACGTAGTCGAAGTCGATCACCTACACACATAAAATAGTGCGATCCAAAAAGAATAATATAAATATATATAAAATCCTTGCATAATTGCTTTTCAGAAAAATAATTTATTTAAAGAGATGTGGCATGGCGCCGAAGTCAATGTTGATGCAGGGCGTCGGCGTGACACGGTGAAGGCGTGGCAAAGCCTGAATTCACAGGCCGGTCCGAGTTCCGGATTCGGCACTCGTCGAACTGTATACGGAAACTGTCCGAACCGCCACATGACCGTCGTTAATGCGGCCACCATTTGACAAATCTGTGTACAGATGATGGAACAAACCAGAGTAATAATTTCTCAGAAAAAAATCCCAAGCAAGAAAAACTTACTAGGATTAATATCACCTGGTTTATCTGTTGTAGCAACATGAAGAAGGATTACTCCCAAAATTGGGAATCGATCCGCACACCCATTGCCTAATGGGCGATGAAGCGACAACATGGCAATGCTAGCAAAGGTTGGCTCGCCGAGGCAAAGCCCCTGGTCCAGCTAACGTAACAAAGCTGGTCGGTTGGTGACGCCGAAGTCTCCAGAGTAGGCTGATGAAAAGGTGGTGAAGGCCCCAGTCTAGGCCGAGGTAACGGAGTGGGTCGGTAAGGAGACATTGTAGCTACCATGTTAGCCGAGGTATTGAAGCAGTTCAGCATGATGGACATCAACTTGAAGAAGCAACAGTGCGGCCATGCCGACGCTGGTCATAACTTGTGACACGGTCAAAGCCTGATTGATGAAGTGACCGAGCGGCGATGTCGGCGCGCCTGACCCATGCAATCTGCGAGGCGATGGTGTTGGTGATAATTTAGTATTCATGATGCCGAACTCTTGTTCGACTTGCCGAGCTGATGATCCAATAAGGTTGGGCTCGGCTCGATGAAGCAACGATCTGTCTAGCGCAGGTCGGCGGACGTGGAGTAAAGGATGGTTTGACACCGGCGTGACGATGAAGATTACCTCCGAAAAGGAGCAAAATTTGTGAGCATGTGTTCGTAAACAAAACACAATACCCTACAAAGAGATTCTTCCAAAAAGGTTGTACAATATCACGTTCATGAAGAAAGATGAACTCGGGTCGGATTCGTATTCGCACAAAAAGCAGATCCGGAAAGTAATGCACTAATCAGAAGGTTCCCGGAGTTTGGACGGTCGGATCGAGCTGAAATATTGAGAGGTGGTAGATATAGGAATTCCACAGCTGATCAATGGTTGGATCTTCCAAAGGACGTCCGAGCTAGATGCTGGACACCACGCTCCAAACTCGTCCAGATTCCCGTCCAGATTCTATAGGGCTCCAGTATATTGGAGATCGGTGGAGATTGCTCCATCATAACGCGATGAAATTTTACAGTGTTGTTGTAGACTCAATTCCGCACAATTCCACCTAAGGAATCATCAAGCGGTGCTCGAGGAGGTGGTGGTAGCGGATACAAGTTCGCAGTTTGGAAAGACAGCATGGTCGCCCGAGGGAAATGTTGATGTTGAGCCCCCGAGCTCCATGGATGATTACTCCATGATCATGATAGAGATCGGAGTTGATGTTGATGAAGGCCCTCGTCCGAACATGACGATTGGAGGCAGGGCACAGTCCTTAGTCAAGCCAAGGTGACCAGGCGATCCGGTGACGAAGATGCTGACGTCGCAGTTGATCTGCAGGCGAGCCATTGACCTTTTGTCGATCACACAGCGGAACTCTCAATGAAAGCACCATTGTCGGTGTCAAAACCGACAGATCTCAGGGTAGGCGGTCCCGAGCTGTGGATTCTTGGATCAATGGTAACAGGAACAAAAGAGATGATGTTTTACCTAGGCTCGGACCCTCCTGATCGAGGTAAAACCCTATGTCCTTCTCTTATTTATATTGACAGAGTATCAAGTACAGAGTTGATCTACCGCAAGATCATATGTTGTGGTCTGAAACCTGAGGGTATGCTGAACAAGTCATAATAATCTATCAACTAGCCTGGCCTTGGCTTATATAATGTACCGGAGGCCTAGGATAACAAGAGTCTTAGTCGAATACATTGGTGTAGAGGAGTCCTTGTCTTGATCATCAAGTCTCGTGGAATATTCCTTGAATGCGGCATGGGCTGCCCAAAGTGGCCCATGAGTAAACCACCATGGGGGTCCTCGGCCCGATCCACCTGGTCGGGAGACGACGTGGTGAGTACCCCCTAGTCCAGGACACCGTCACCCCTCGCAAGCATCCGCAACTACGAAAGAAGAATTAAGGTAAACCTAACCATAACATGAAACATATGGATCCAAATCAGCCCCTTAAGAAGCAACGCATAAACTAGGGTTTAAGCTTCTGTCACTCTAGCAACCCATCATCTACTTATTACTTCCCAATGCCTTCCCCTAGACCCAAACAATGGTGAAGTGTCATGTAGTCGATGTTCACATAACACCACTAGAGGAAAGACAACATACATCTCATCAAAATATCAAACGAATACAAAATTCACATGACTACTTATAACATGACTTCTCCCATGTCCTCAGGAACAAACATAATTTCTCAAAAATCATATTCATGTTCATTATTAGAGGGGTATTAATGTGCATAAAGGATCTGAACATATAATGTTCCACCGAATAAACCAACTAGCATCGACTACAAGGAGTAATCAATACTACGAGCAACCCATAGGTACCAATCTGAGGTTTCGGGACAAAGATCGGATACGAGAGATGAACTAGGGTTTGAGAGGAGATGGTGCTGGTAAAGATGTTGATAGAGATTGACCCCTTCCCGATGAGAGGATCGGTGGTGATGACGATGGTGATGATTTCTCCCTCCCGGAGGGTTGTTTCCCCGGCGGAACAGCTCCGCCGGAGCCATAGATTGGTTCCGCCTCGAGACGGCGGCGCTTCATACCAAAAGCTTCCTTGTGATTTTTTCCAGTGCAAAAGACACCTTATATCAGAAGATGGGCATCAGAGGGCTTCCAAATGGCCCACGAGGCAGGGGGCGCGCCCTCCACCCTCGTGGACAGTGGGTGGCCTCCCTCCGGTGCTTTCTTCGCCTAATATTTTTAATATATTTCAAAACTGAGTTTCGTGGAGTTTCACGACTTTTGGAGTTATGCAGAATAGGTGTCTAATATTTGCTCCTTTTCCAGCCCTGGATTCCAGCTGCTGGCATTCTCCCTCTTCATGTAAACCTTGTAAAATAAGAGAGAAAAGACATAAGTATTGTGACACAATGTGTAATAACAGCACATAATGCAATAAATATCAATATAAAAGCATGATGCAAAATGAACGTATCATACATAGAACTGCACCGAGTGGCTGAAAGGTGGGTCAGGGGGTCCTAGTTGGCCAGTCAACGTTTGACTAGTCAACAGGCGGTGGGGCCCCCTATCATACACACATTAGCTAATTAGTTGTTTAAAGCTAACTACATAATTAGTTTAATTAAACCAATTTTGATTAAGTTAATTAACTAACTAATTAAATAATTAAATATTTTATTTATTTATTTATTTATTTGAAATCTATTTTTTTAACAGGAAAGGGGCTAGGGCTGGCCGAGTGGTCGGGCGGCAAAACGAGCGCGGGCGTGGGGCAGGGCTCCTGGCCCGGACCAGCACGTCGCGGGAGGGCGCCGGCGGGCGCGGGGCGCATGAGGTACGATGGCGGCATGGGTGGTGAGCAGCGGCAGCGGAGAACGAGGACGACCGCGACGGCTCAAGGTGCGGGCGACGACGGGCAGTGAGCGGGGAGCAGCAGGGGCAAGCGTAGCGGGGCCGGTGAAGCTGCAATTGGCAGAACGCTACGGTGAGCTCGGCGAAGGGCGGATGAGCGCAGGCGGTAGCGGCAACTACAGCAGTAGCAGAGCAGGCCGCAGTGAGAGGAAAACATCGACAGCGGGCCGGGCTGGCGGCCGCAGCGGGCGAGGCGAGCAAGTGCATCAACAGCAGTCAGCAGGGGAGCAAGGCTGTGCGCGGGGCAATGGCGAGGCGAGGCGATGCGCGCGCGGAGGCACGGCCGTGGGTGCGAGGGTGCACGGGCAGGGGCTCGGCGTTCGGCCGGCCGGCGCACAAGCAACGCAGGCGTAGGGTAGGTAGTAGGTGCGCGCTGGGCGCGGCCAGGAATTGGTGCGTGCGGCCGGACGCGGCCAGGGATGCTTCCACGGGCGCCCACGAGTATGGATGTGGCCACAAAGCCAAGGCGGCCATGGCGAGCGCATAGAAAGAAGTCCACATAACCCCCTAGTGTTTCACAAACCGGCTAATTTACCCCCTGAAGTGCAAAACCGGGTATTTAACCCCCTGCCTTTCTCAAAACCATGTGAATCATCCCCTAAACCTGATTAGAGTGGTTTTGGCAGGTGGTTTTGTCCTTTCGGACCTGCACCCAACTGCACCTGGCCTTGTCCATCCTCAGCTGCACGCCGGCGTTGTGTGCAGCGCCTGGATGCCGACATCACCATGTAGCTTGCTGGTCCATTCTTTCAACTCTGTCAGCTTCTTGATGGTGAACCGCATCATCTCCGGGTTGCCGTGCAGCCTACACGACGCCACCAGAGTGTCACACATCGAAAGCCATCACTTCAATCAGGCGTGGAGTGCATCATTGAAGCTGCAGCTCTGACCCATCACCGATCTGAGAATACTGCTAGGACTCCCAGGAGCGTTGACTCATCCGGCTTGCCGCTGTCCAAGCACATCTAACTGAATTCCTTCCCATGATGTGTGTACCCGTGTATATCAGCGAGTTCAAGGACGTCAAACGCGAGCATCACCTTTGTCCTCCCTCACCACCAGGCTGCCAAAATCACCTACGTGTTCACAAATATGAGTCATGCATGTTACCATGGCGTCCTCGGTTCTTCACTGGGCTCGAGGCCAGTCAGGCCCTCGCTCGTGATCAAGACTCGTCTCCCAGCTCGGCAGGCTGGTGCTCGTCACCGGCACGAACATGCCGGAGCTGCCGCAGAGTGAGGTTGAGGAGATTTCGGCAGAGTGACTCTCCTCCATCCCGGACAGCGCCGTCATGTTTTCCACCTTCAGGAGCAAGATGTGTGTCCCGTCCGCCTGCACAACTCCATAAAGGCAGAGACTTCAAGGTGAAGGTCGAGAAGTGCATGACTCCGGGGTTCGAGGAGAGGATGAATGGGAGGGATGTGGTGCACCTATACCACATCCTACGAAAAATCAAAGCGTGCGGTGCTTAGTGAACCACGCCGGACGAGCTCCATCATGCTAGGGCTCCTTGTCGGCTGCTGTAAACTGTTTGATGTTGTACAGCGAGTATGGAGTACCTCAACGTCGAGCTGTTCGCGGGGGACCTCGATGTCGGGGTGAAACTGGCACGCCGGCACCAAGGATGGTTTAGGTGAGAGGATGTGAACGATGCCGTATACACGTGATTGCAGGCAGATGGGATAGGGAAGAAAGAACTCTGCCGACCTGGCCCCTCGCAACGTTGCTACGTCAGCAAACCACCTCACAAAACCACTATAATCAGGTTTAGGGGGTAATTCACATTGTTTTGAGAAAGACAGGGGGTTAAGTACCCGGTTTTAAACTTCAGGGGGTAAATTAGCTGGTTTGTGAAACCCTGGGGGGTGATGTGGACTTCTTTCCGAGCGCATATGAAGCGACTACAACGGCAAATCGAGAATAAGCGACGGGTAAACAAAGTGGTGCTCGCTGGGGAAGATGATGACGAGCTCGGAAGGGGTCTGGGACGACCAGAAGAGGTCGAACGACGGTGAATTGACGGCGGACATCCGGCGGGTCCGAGGAAAAGGATGATGGAGATCCGACGATGCAGCGTCGCCCGGCTTGCGCTGGTAGTCGGAGTCGATGGAGAGGAGGCAGGCGAGGCTTTTGGCACGGTTTTAGTTGGCGAGGTGCGCGGTGGCCACGCAGTTGAGGCCGTCGATGACGATGGCACTTCGGTGTAGCAAGGGGGAGAGAGATGGATCTGGGTGGGGGCACCAAAGGAGGAGTGAGGCCAGGGGGAAGTGGAGCGGGGAGGCGAGGGGACTGTGGGGAGGGCGGCCTTATCCCCTCCCCGTTGACGCCGGCGAGACGGTCGGGGGCGACCCGCCCCCTGTAGTGACTGCGCCATGGGAAGAGGGGGAGAAGGAGACCGGTGGGGGTTTGGTGGGCTGGCTAGGGTGGGCTAGGCCGGGGGTAGGCCCATAGGGAAAACATAGGGGGGCTTTTCTCCTTTTCTCTTGTTTTCTTCTTAAACTTTTTTGTTTTAGTTTTTAGCTCCTGTTTTGCATTTAGTTGACCCACCAAACATTTTTTGTAAATTGTGAAACATGTCATATAAATACTAGACAATATTATTAGATGGCATGAAAAGTTTGGGCTCAAATTGAATCCACCTGAATTTAACCTTAAATTTAAATGAGTTAATAGGCTTTGTTTGATGTTGTTTTGAATATTTTTAGGGGCATTTAAATATTTTGAAACATGTTAATTCTTACATGAAAATTAGCTAGTGAATAATTGCAACCCAACGAACATTTTTGTGTTGACATTTGATAACTTTATTTGTTTGACTTTATTTTAAAATTTGAAATTTGAACTTTTTTGAACCGACGCAAGTTTAACAACGGTAACGATGTGACGTGGCATCATTAGCAGAGGTTCACTGTAGCTTGATTATCCGGGCGTCACAATTCTAAAAGTAGAGTCATAGCTACTATTACATGTAACTGATGTAGTTGTGGCGCATTATACCTATAACTGTCGTAGTTATGAGCATTAAGTGCCTCGGCGACGTGGAGCGGTGGAGGCTGTTGTGCACTCTATACAAGTCGCACTCCTCCTCCTGAGTTGGGGTTAGGCAATCACTGTAATCATACCCCTGAAGAAAAACCAAAGCCCCAGGGAACGAGACGTAGGGTTATTACCCCTATTGTGGTGGGCGCACGCCAGATGCCATGGGGTGGCTAAAGAGAGGGATAAGCAAGAGGCAACCGGTGGGCTCTAGAGGCAAGGTCGGTACGAGCGAGTGCGGGACACAAGACGTACCCAGGTTCGGGGCTCTCCGGAGAGATAACATCCCTAGTCCTGCCAATGTGGTTTATATGTGGATGGTACAAGTTTGGTCCTAGAGCTGTTTCGGGAAGGAAGGAAGGCATGCAAGTGCATAGGCTGCTGCTTCTCTGTGTGGTGGATGTGTGTGTGTGTGTGATTCTACTAATGGTCGCCCCGTGCATGGAGGCCTCCTTGGGGGATTTATAGGCCAACCCCCAGGGTTACAATGGTGAAGTTACATGGGCACAGGGCCGAATTGTAAGTGTCCTGAAGCCGGCAGCGGAGCGCCGGGTTCGTCGGGTCCGTCGGGTGCGGGTCTCGCCGGGCCCGTCGGGTGCGGGTCTTACCGGGACCGCCGGGTGCTGGTATGGCCGGCTGCTAGGTACTGTAGGCACGCCGTGTTGATCGTCATGGGATGGCTACGTCGTCCTGCTATAGGATCACGCCTCCAAGGCGCTGCCCGCCCCAAGCGGGGGCTTGGTCGGCATGGCAGCCGCGCCTGCCGGGGCCGGCGTAAAGGAGGGCGTACTGTAGCCATGCTGATTTGTTGGTGAAGGCTTGGCTTGATGGGGCCGGCCGGCATGCTCCTGCTGGCTTGGCCGGGTTGCGGGATTCTGCCGGGTTGCCCTGGGAATCTAGCCTAGGGCAAGCCGGGTTGAGGGGCATTGCTGGCCTCGATGTTTTTGAAAGGGATCCGAGTTTTGTTGCCTGCACAGGTCCATCGCCCCAACAGTAGTCCCCAAAGCTGCGATGGCTCGCCAGCTTCAAGCATGGGGGCCCTTGCAATTTCACCCCCTGAGAAGGCAGCTGATGTTGGTGAGGCAAGTGACAGCCGGGTCCGGCAACACACACTGTGTGTCGGCTTCTAGAAGCCGGATCTGGTCATCCCGGCATGGGAGGGAAACCGAGGAGTCCGCTGAATCTTGAAGGGGAAGGGACACGACTCCCTTGGTTTGGCGCGAGCGCCATGTGGCGAGCAGTAGCTAAAGAGACCCTGACAGGCCACGCGTGACAGGACATAACAGTGGGCTAGGGCCCGCCACGCTGTGCCCTCAACCCCCGTGCACAGATTTATTGTGGCCACCATGGGCGGTTGCACTTCTCAATGCAGTTAATGTGTGTGTGGATCGTGCCCGCACAATGCGGGGAAGTGGAAAAGCGGGTGCAGCCGACCCCACTCCACCACGTTTGGTCGTGTTTATAAAACAAAGGGGGAGGGGGCGGCGGAAATGCTCACGCATGCACCCCTCGCCCCGTCCTTGTTCTCTCCGCCTAGTCTCTTGAGCTCGCCGCCCACCGGAGAGCCAGGGACCGCTCGAAACACCCACCGGCCGTGCTAGCTTCTTCTTCTCGCCTCCACACCTCGCACCCTCGCTTAGTAGCGCAGATGGCGCCGCCGAAGGGCTCATGAGAGGGTTCCATCTTCACTGATGCCGACATCCAACGCCTTCGCGAGACCCGGTGATTACCGTCGACAGCGGATGTCGTCACACGCCCGCCAGGAGGGGAGGTGGATTCGTAGCCGCAGAACGACGAGTGTGTGGTCTTCTACAGCCACTTCCACCGTGGGATCGGCCTCCCCGCGAGCGACTATTTTCACGCCTTCCTCACCTTCTTCGGGCTGCAGCTGCACCATCTGGGTGTGAACGACGTGCTGCAGCATTCAGGCTTCGTCACCCTTCGCGGGGCTACTTCGGGGTGGAGCCAGACGTGGAGCTCTGGTGCCCCCTCTTCTTCCTCAAGCAGCAGGGGCCGGAGGCTGGGGCCATGTCCGACTATGGGGCCGCCGTCATTTTGATTTGGCTGGGCGAGATATACCCCAAGATGCCCCTCGAGGATTCCGCCAAGAAGTGGCAGAATACCTTCTTCTATGCACACAACATTGGCGGGAACACCAACGCCATCAAATTGCCCCCGTTCTTCAATGAGCAGCTGCCCGCGAAGAAGAATTGGGGCCACACGCCCAGGAACCCGCCATAGGGGGTGCAGAACTTGTTCTACTGGATCCGGGAGATGACAGATCTCGTCACCTCCTTCATCGCGTGTCGGGTGTTGCCGCTACAACACCGAGCGCACATCATTGGTCGGATGGGTGACCTCCGGGATGTCACCCAGATGTCGACCGGGAGGCTGGCGCCAGAGCAGGTGGCCGATCGGGTGAATTCCATCTTCAAGGACAGGTTGGCCTCTGACTGGCGCTTCGGCAAGGCACCCTACAATGCTAAGCCCCCGACACCCGCGGTGAGTCCCTGGTCCCCCTTTTTCTCAATGTCATAGCTCCTCCTACGCCCCGATGCGACACGGGAGGTGATGCTGAACACAATCCGGTAGCCACATGACGGGACGAGTGCGCTGGTATTAGCCATCGAGCAGGCCCACTCGGAGGGGGCGGAGTCCTTTGCCTAGAACCCGGAGCCGGCCGGTGCTGAAGTCGGCGAGATGCGCCGCGCGGGTAAGTCTCCACACCCAGATCTCTTGCAAGATTGGTCGGTCGACGACATGGAGATCTTGATGAACGCCGGTGGTGCAGCGCCGTAGATGGGAGGGACGGCGACATCGACCCCCCAAGGCGGCTGAAGAAGATGGACGATGCCGGGTCGTCCCGCGTGTCAGCCGCGGGAAGCCGACCGCATGAAAAGGACGATGCGGTGCTGAGGCCGGCCGCGAGGCACGCGGCGGAGGGCCCAACCGCAGGTGGCAAGCGCGCCGCCAAGAAGAGACGGCGCCTGCGAGACAGGCCAGCCCGATGGTCACCTGGTAGGTTTCATTGTTGACTTAGGCGTGCTGCCGAGTCGTTGTTCTCTTATGCTTTTCTTGATGTGATCCAGGACGTCGCTGGACTTGGCGTTGGCGGCGATGGAAGCCACGTCCGGGGGCGGCTTCTCGTTTTGGAGGACTTGGAGGAGCGTCATCGACCTGCCCGAGGGCCCGGCCGAGGAGGACCTGGCCTGGACCCGGAGGATCCAGAGCGCTGCGCCCGGCAGGCCCTGAACAAGGTCGAGGAGGAGCTGGCAGCAGCCTCAGTCCAAGCCTGGGCCAGGGCCATGGAGGCGAGGGAAAGGGCTGCCACGGAGCCGGCATGGCCAGAGATGCCAGAGGGCATGGAGCTGGCAGAGACGATCGTCGAGCCTCCGACAAAGGAGGGGCGTGACCCGGAGCCGGCCGCCAATGGCCGGAGGTGGAGGTGATTATCGTAGACACTCCACCCCGGAACAGGGTGGCCGAGCGGGCAGAGGACGGGCGCATCGGGGATGCCGCCCCAGGAGGAGCGCCTGAGGGAACGTCGACTGGAGCTTCGGAGGGGACGCTGGCCGAAGCGCCGGAGGAAACGCCGGCCGAGGGGAGCCAACGGGGAATGAGCATGCCTTGGTGGTTCCGCCACCAAGGGCTGGCGCAAGCCTGGAGCGGGCGCTGGGAGGCGGCCCAGATGCCGGATCGTTGCAAGTCTGAGCAGGACCCAGCGGGACCGTCTTCGAGCCGCGCACACAGGAGGAGGCGGCGATAGCCGCCATGCGCCAACAACTTCGTGGGCCTGCGGACCGGGTCTAGGCCTTCGTCCAAGGTGAGCAGGAACAAGCGCAAGAGCTAGAGCGCTCCTTAGTCGTAAGTCTTCTTTTTTGTCCTTCAGGCTCGTTAGAGGAGGAGGGGGCGCGAGCGCACTAATACGTCTCCAATGTATCTACTTTTCATAACGTTTTTCCTCTTGTTTTTGGCTCTAATTTGCATGATTTGAATGGAACTAACCCCGGACTGACACTGTTTTCAGTAGAACTACCAAGGTGTTGTTTTTGTGCAGAAATAAAAGTTCTCGGAATGGAATGAAACTTTGCGAGGATTTTTTATACAATTAAAGAGAATTTCTGGAGCCAAGGGCCAGCTAAGGGGGTCACCTTGGTGGGAACAACCAACCAGGGCGCGCCTAGGTGGGTTGTCCCCACCTAGTGGCCCTACAGACCCTGAAACCGATGCTATAAATTCCTATTTTTCCAGAAAAAAATTAGGAAGAAAGAATTATTGCGATCCATGAGACGGAGCCACCGTCACCTCCTGTTCTTCATCGGGAGGCCAGATCTGGAGTCCGTTTGGGGCTCCAGAGAGGGGGATCTTCATTCTTCATCATCACCAACCGTTCTCCATCGCCAATTCAATGATGCTCCCCACTGGGAGTGAGTAATTCCTTCGTTGGCTCGCTGGTCTGCGGAGGAGTTGGATGAGATTCATCATGTAATCTAGTTAGTTTTGTTAGGGCTTGATCCCTAGTATCCACTGTGTTCTGAGATTGATGTTGCTATGACTTTGCCATGCTTAATGCTTGTCACTTTGGGCCCGGGTGCCATGATTTCAGATCTGAACCATTTATGTTATCACCATTATATCCATGTTCTAGATCCAATCTTGCAAGTTATAGTCACCTACTACGTGTTATGATCCGGCAACCCCGAAGTGACAATAGTCGGGACCACTCCCGATGATGACCGTAGTTTGAGGAGTTAATGTATTCACCGTGTGCTAATGCTTTGTACCAGTTCTCTATTAAAAGGAGGCCTACATTATATTGAAGAACTCGAGCTAGACCGTATCGCCCTAGGTTATGACTGTCACATGATGAATATCATCCAACAAATCACCGATCCAATGCCTACAAATTTATCCTATATTGTTCTTGATAAGTTACTACTGCTATCATTACTGTTGCACTTGCTACAAAATTATTGGTATCACTATTACCATTGCTATTGCTATTGCTACTGATCACTTTGCTGCAGATAATTAATCTCCAGGTGTGACTGAATTGACAACTCAGTTTTTCATACTTACAAATATTCTTTGACTCCCCTTGTGTCGAATCTATAAATTTGGGTTGAATACTTTACCCTAGAAAACTGTTGTGATCCCCTATACTTGTGGGTTATCAAGACCTTTTTCTGGCACCGTTGTCGGGGAGCATAGCTACATTTGTTGAGTCACTTGAGATTATTATCAATTTATCACTATGACGAGGGGAGGTACGGAACTGCCATCTTGCTCTGTTTGAGATTCACCTTCTGTTATAAGTAAACTTGCAACACCACCACATGCTATTAATCCTGATATGTCGCAAGTTATTGATGATGCTACTTCTGCTATGAATTATACTTATGATGATGCTAGTACCTTGCTTGATGATAATGATGTGCCACTTGGTGATTTTCATGGTGAACAAATTGCTAGAGTAAGACAACATGATGTTGTTGAATCTGATGAGCTTGAAACTTAAAATCTTGAAACACCTACTAGAATTAGCCCTCCTAGATATGAATTGCCTAAGGTACCAGAAGGCTATGTTATGAATGAAGAGACAACTAGAGACATTCTTTCTTGTAAGGATAGAGATGATCTAGAGAAATTATTATGCAAGTATAAAGAAAAATCCTTGAATGCTAGAATGTAATATGATTCTAAGTTTGCTGCTTCACCTATCTTTATTGATGATAAGGATTATGAATTCTCTGTCGACCTAGAGTTAATCACTTTGGTTGAATCTGATCCTTTCCATGGTTATGAAATTGAAACTATTGTGGCACATCTTACTAAGTTGAATGACATAGCCACCCTTTTTACTCATGATGAGAAAACTCGCTATTACTATATTCTCAAATTATTTCTGTTCTCGTTAAAGGGTGATGCTAAAGCTTGGTACAATACTCTTGCTCCTTGTTGTGTGCGTAGTCCCTAGGATATGATTTATTACTTCTCTAAAAAATATGTCCCTGCCCATAAGAAACAAGCCGCCTTGCAGGAAATATTTAACTTTGTGCAAATTAAAGAAGAGAGTCTCCCACAAGCTTGGGGGAAGCTTTGCCAATTACTTAATGCTTTGCCTAATCATCCTCTTAAGAAAAATGAAATACTTGATATCTTCTATAATGGACTAACCGATGCTTCTAGGGATTTCCTAGATAGTTGTGCTGGTTGTATTTTCAAGGAATGAATTGTTGGGAAAGCTGAAGAATTATTGAATAACGTATTGAAAAATTATGATGATTGGACTCTTCCTGAACCACCGCCTAAACCCACTCCTAAGAAGAGGGGTATATTATATCTCAGTCTTGAAGATATGCAAGAGGAAAACAAATCTATGACAGAAAAAGGTATTAAAGCTGAGGATGTCAAAAATTTACCTCCTATTGAAGAAATACATTGGCTTAATACACCACCACTGCCTAACTTCAATGATAATGACAATCCTCACAATATGCACCCTAGCCAATGCCTTTATGAGTTTGAAAACTATATTAGAAAACAAGATCACTTCAATGCAAATGTTATGAAACAATTGAAATACAACTCTGATATGATTGCTCGCTTGAGTGACTTGTTATTTAGAATCTCAAATGATGTTAGAGGTGTTGGAAAGCATGATTCTATGGTTCAAACCCAATCAGAACAAGTTGCTAAATCTCAAAGAGAGTTGCTAGATGAAATGAATAATAATATACATGACTTTGCTGTTAGAGTTGCAACTAGAGGACGTAAAATGACTTAGGAACCACTTTATCCTGAGGGACATGCAAAAAGAATTGAACAGGATTCACAAAGGAACAACACCACTACACCTAGTCCTTCTAAAAAGAAGAAGTAGAAAAATGATAGGACTTTGCATGCCTCTAGTGAACCTGAAGTGGAAAACCCTCCTGATAATGAAGTCTCTATCTCTAATGCTGAAACGCAACCTGGTAGTGAACACTCACCTTCTGATAATGAAAAAGATAATGATGAGGTTCATGAAGATAGTCAACCAAATAATGAAGAACCAGAAAATGATGTTGAGATAGAACCTCCAGTTGATCTTCATAACCCACAAGCTAAAAATAAAAGGTATGATAAAAGAGACTTGGTTGCTAGAAAACACGGTAAAGAAAGAGAAGCGTGGGTTCGAAAACCTATGCCCTTTCCACCTAAGTCAACTAAAAAGAAAGAGGATGAAGAATTTGAACGCTTTGCTGAAATGCTGAGACCGGTCTTTTTGCATACTCATTTGACTGATATCCTTAAAATGCCTCCTTATGCAAAGTATATGAAAGGCATCATCACCAATAAGAGAAAAATACCAGAAGCTAAAATATCCACTATGCTTGCTAATTATACTTTAAAGATGGAGTTCCTAAAAAACTTGGAGATCCGGGAATACCAACTATACCTTGCTCCATCAAAAAGAATTATGTGAAAACTGCTTTGTGTGATTTGGGAGCTGGTGTTAATGTTATGCCTTTCTCTTCATATAAAAGACTTGATTTGAATAAACTCACACCTACTGAAATATCTTTGCAAATTCCTGACAAATCTACTGCCATACCTATCGGTATCTATGAGCATGTGCATGTCCTTGTTGCTAATGTTACTATTTTGCCTGACTTTGTTATACTTGAGATGCCCGAGGATGACAACATGTAGATTATCCTTGGTAGACCCTTTTTGAATACGGTAGGGGCTATTATTGATTGCAATAAAAGCTGATACGTCCATTTTCCATCATGTTTTCTTACTGTTATTTATGATGTTTTATCAATAATAAACCTTATTGGAGTAATTATAATGCCTTTTCTCTCATAATATGCAAGGTATACACCAAGAGGGAGAATTCTGGCAGCTGGAAATCTGGACCTGAAAAAGCTACGTCAGGCTACCTGTTCTGTACAACTCCAAATGAGTTGAAACTTCACGAGGATTTTTTATGGAATATATGAGGAATATTGGAGCCAATAAGTACCAGAGGGGCCCCACCAGGTGGGCACAACCCACCTGGGCGCGCCAGGGAGCCCAGGTGCGCCCTGGTGGGTTGTGCTCTCCTCGGCCCACCTCCGGTGCCCATCTTCTGGTATATAAGTCATTTTGACCTAAAAAATAAGGAGAGGACTTTCCAGACGGAGCGCCGCCGCCTTGAGGCGGAACTTGGGCAGGAGCACTTTTGCTCTCCGGCGGAGCGATTCCGCCGGGGAAACTTCCCTCTCGGAGGGGGAAATCATCGCCATCATAATCACCAACAACTCTCCCATCTTGGGGAGGGTAATCTCCATCAACATCTTCAACATCACCATCTCATCTCAAACCCTAGTTCATCTCTTGTGTTCAATGTTGTTACCCGAACTATAGATTGGTGCTTGTGGGTGACTAGTAGTGTTGATTACATCTTGTAGTTGATTACTATATGGTTTATTTGGTGGAAGATTATATGTTCAGATCCAATATGCTATTTAATACCCTCTGATCTTGAGCATGTTTATCATTTCTGAGTAGTTCCTTTTGTTCATGGGGTCACGGGAGAAATCATGTTGCAAGTAATCATGCGAACTTGATATGTGTTCGATATTTTGATAGTATGTATGTTGTGATTCCCTTAGTGGTGTCATGTGAACATCGACTACATGACACTTCACCATATTTGGGCCTAAGGGAATGCATTGTGGAGTAGCAATTAGATGATGGGTTGTGAGAGTGACAGAAGCTTAAACCCCAGTTTATGCGCTATTCTGTAAGGGACTGATTGGATCCAAAAGTTTAATGTTATGGTTAGAATTTATTCTTAACACTTTTCTCGTGGTTGCGGATTCTTGCGGTAGGGTTAATCATAAGTAGGATGTTTGTTCAAGTAAGAATGACACCTAAGCACCTGTCCACCCACATATCAAATTATCAAAGTAGCAAACACAAATCGAACCAACATGATGAAAGTGACTAGAGGAAATTCCTGTGTACCCTCAAGAAAGCTTTGCTTATCACAAGAGACTGTTTTGGCCTGTACTTTTGTTGGAAATATGCCCTAGAGGCAATAATAAAAGGATTATTATTATATTTCCTTGTTCATGATAATTGTCTTTTATTCATGCTATAATTGTGTTATCCGGAAATCGTAATACATGTGTGAATACATAGACACCAACATGTCCCTAGTAAGCCTCTAGTTGACTAGCTCGTTGATTAACAGATAGTCATGGTTTCCTGACTATGGACATTGGATGTCATTGATAACGAGATCACATCATTAGGAGAATGATGTGATGGACAAGACCCAATCCTAAACATAGCACAAGATCGTATAGTTCGTTTGCTAGAGTTTTTCCAATGTCAAGTATCTTTTCCTTAGACCATGAGATCGTGTAACTCCCGGATACCGTAGGAGTGCTTTGGGTGTACCAAACGTCACAACGTAACTGGTTGACTATAAAGGTATACTACGGGTATCTCCGAAAGTGTCTGTGGGTTGACACGGATCAAGGCTGGGATTTGTCACTCCGTATGACAGAGAGGTATCTCTGGGCCCACTCGGTAATGCATCATCATAATGAGCTCAAAGTGACCAAAGTGTCTGGTCACGGGATCATGCATTACGGTACGAGTAAAGTGACTTGCCGGTAACGAGATTGAACGAGGTATTGGGATACCGACGATCGAATCTCGGGCAAGTAACCTACCGATTGACAAAGGGAAATGTATACGGGGTTGCTTGAATCCTCGACATTGTGGTTCTTCCGATGAGATCATCGAGGAGCATGTGGGAGCCAACATGGGTATCCAGATCCCGCTGTTGGTTATTGACCGGAGAGCCGTCTCGGTCATGTCTACATGTCTCCCGAACCCGTAGGGTCTACACACTTAAGGTTCGGTGACGCTAGGGTTGTAGAGATATGAGTATGCAGTAACCCGAAAGTTGTTCGGAGTCCCGGATGAGATCCCGGACGTCACGAGGAGTTCCGGAATGGTCCGGAGGTGAAGAATTATATATAGGAAGTGCAGTTTCGGCCATCGGGAGAGTTTCGGGGGTCACCGGTATTGTACCGGGACCACCGGAAGGGTCCCGGGGGTCCACCGGGTGGGGCCACCCATCCCGGAGGGCCCCATGGGCTGAAGTGGGGAGGGGTACCAGCCCATAGTGGGCTGGTGCGCCCCCCACCTTGGGCCCCCCGTGCGCCTAGGGTTGGGAACCCTAGGGGAGGGGGCGCCTCCACTTGCCTTGGGGGGCACTCCTCCCCCTTGGCCGCCGCCCCCTAGGAGATCCCATCTCCTAGGGCCGGCGCACCCCTAGGGGGCCTATATAAAGGGGGGGGAGGGAGGGCAGCTGCACCTCAAGTCTTGGCGCCTCCTTCTCCCCTGCTACACCTCTCCCTCTCGCAGAAGCTCGGCGAAGCCCTGCTGCGATCATTGCTGCATCCACCAGCACGCCATCGTGCTGCTGGATCTTCATCAACCTCTCCTTCCCCCTTGCTGGATCAAGAAGGAGGAGACGTTATCCGCTCCGTACATGTGTTGAACGCGGAGGTGCCATCCGTTCGGCACTTGGTCATCGGTGATTTGGATCACGGCGAGTACGACTCCATCATCCTCGTTCTATTGAACGCTTCCGCTCGTGATCTACAAGGGTATGTAGATGCACTCCGATCACTCGTTGCTAGATGAACTCATAGATAGATCTTGGTGAAACCGTAGAATTTTTTTATTTTCTGCAACGTTCCTCAACAACTTTGACTCAAAAGGATTGGGCTACCTTGCTGCACTATTCTTACTACTATAGTTACTTGCTCGTTACAAATTATCTTGCTATCAAATTGCTCTGCTACTTACAATTTCAACACTTGCACACATTACCTTGCTGAAAAGCACTTGTCATTTCCTTTTGCTCCTCATTGGGTTCGACTCTCCTACTTATTGAAAGGAGCTACAATTGATCCCCTATACTTGTGGATCATCAAGAGCAAGGCCACTTTTCATATCAATGGTAATGAGCATACGGTGCACTTTCCGAATAAAACAATTCCAAGTGAATGGTATTAACGTTATTGAAAAATCTTCGACAAGCACTATTGGAAATTTTCAAATACCTCTACCTACTTCCAAAAAGAACTATGAAATGCTTATTGTTGGGGACATTCATATCCCCCTTGAGGTAACTTAGTAATTTAAAAAAAGTTCTTCCATTTTATGCTAATCGAAAGTGGTTATTAATAAGACCTGATCAACCTTATTAATGGATCATTTTTGAGAGGTATGAAGTTGATGAATTTAGTAAGCACTACCTTCTGTCCCTACCTTTTGTTTTCTATTTTTGTTAGTTAAATAAAATAAAATGCCATGTTTTGTCTCTTTTCTGAATTTCCCGTGCAATAAAAAATGACCCAAAAATAAAAGTTCTCAGAATGCTCTGAAATTTAATACGATTTTTTCTGAATATTTAAGAATTTCTGGTGCAAATAATATCAAAGGGAGGTGCACCAGGTGGGCACAACCCACCTGGGCGCGCCAGGACCCCCAGGCGCGCCCTGGTGGTTTGTGGTCCCCATGTGGGGCCCCTCACTTATCTCTTTACACCACGCCATCACCTACCTCCAGAAAAAAAATCTTCATATCTCTCTCTCCCGTGTTCTTGCTCTCAAACCCGCGGATTTCGATCTCTTTTCTCGAAGCTCCGTTTCCGAAACTGCTTCGGGGGATTGTTGCTTGGTATGTGACCCCTCTGTTTGTCCAATCAGTTTTTTAGTGGTTTATATTTTGAATAATTATCTACTCTTGGTACTGCTGTAGATGAGCTTGAATGTTGAATTCTTAGAGTTCTAAGTAGTTTGAATGCTTGCTATGGCTTCTATGTATCCCTATGTGTAGTTGCTATCAATCTTGTAAAGTTTTGTTGAGAAAATTTTGTGGACTAAAAATTTCAGAATTGTTTTCATAGGGAAAACATGAATATCTTTAGGAAGTTTGGTTCCAAGAATAACTCCAAGGGAGTTATTGGGGAGTCGTCTGACAATGATCTCCCTAACCGGAGGTTGGCGGAAGTACGGCCGTGCGAATGGCCGCATATCTCGTTCATGTAAGAGGTTGGAATCCTGCAAGAGTTTACACAATATGCTGCTAATGGCGGCCTCACCGACTTCATTGCAGGTTAATGTGAATAGTATCATCTCCTCACAAACACCTTTGTTCAAAGTTTTAATTTCCTTCCTAGGAATAATCCTCCTGAGGTGCAATTCACTTTATATGCTGAACCCCATCAGATACCTCTTACTGAATTTTGTGAAATATGCTTGCTTCCTGCTGGTGGTGGTTTGGTAGAGCCTAGGCCGGCAGCGTTTGAGTCCTTTAATCGCACCTTGACAGTGGGAGATGAGAGAGGGGTGTCGACTATCACTGACGATGGCTTGCATTTTCCTGCTGTTCATTACTTTGCTCTTTTCATTGCAAAATGATTGCTTGCTAGAGAGAATATGGGAGCTCTTAGTTCACCAGACCTTGCTGTATTACATCGTGCACTAGAAGGCGACAACACTTATAGCTTGGGAGCTATTGTGGCACGTCGCCTCCACATTAATAAATCAAGGGGTAAAATACATGGTGGTATCTTTGCTACTCATTTGGCGGCTCGCTTTAATGTTGAGAGACACCTTCATGATTATCCTCTGCCCAAGGTCCACCTAGACCGCGCGGCCATGGATCACCATCAGTTTACTGCTATCGATTATCCTAACATCCCTATTCCATATAACCTGGTTTTAGTGTGAGAACTCGTGATATTATTCCATTGCCTGCTCCTGATTTGTTTGATTCTGTTGCCAGGGGCGGATATAGGATTATGCCTGCGGATATCATCGCCTACCGAAACGACCAGGCTGCAGCAAAGGAGGAGCCTCAGTAGTGGGATACGTGGATGCCCGCTCTAAAGGAAATATGCCCTAGTGGCAATAATAAAGTTGTTATTTACATTTCCTTATATCATGATAAATGTTTACTATTCATGCTAGAATTGTATTAACCGGAAACTTAGTACATGTGTGAATACATAGACAAACAGGGTGTCACTAGTTTGCCTCTACTTGACTAGCTTGTTGAATCAATGATGGTTATGTTTCCTAACCATAGACATGAGTTGTCATTTGATTAACGGGATCACATCATTAGAGAATGATGTGATTGACTTGACCCATCCGTTAGTTTAGCACGATGATCGTTTAGTTTGTTGCTTTTGCTTTCTCCATAACTATACATGTTCCTATGACTATGAGATCATGCAACTCCCGAATACCAGAGGAACACTTTGTGTGCTACCAAATGTCACAACGTAACTAGGTGATTATAAAGGTGCTCTACAGGTGTCTCTGATGGTGTTTGTTGAGTTGGCAAGAATCGAGATTAGGATTTGTCACTCCGATTGTCGGAGAGGTATCTCTGGGCCCTCTTGGTAATGCACATCACTATAAGCCTTGCAAGCAATGTGACAAATGAGTTAGTTACTGGATGTTGCATTACATAACGAGTAAAGAGACTTGCCGGTAACGAGATTGAACTAGGTATTGAGATACCGACGATCAAATCTCGGGCAAGTAACATACCAATGACAAAGGGAGCAACGTATACCGTTCTGTGGTTTGACCGATAAAGACCTTCGTAGAATATGTAGGAACCAATATGAGCATCCATGTTCCACTATTGGTTATTGACCGGAGATGAGTCTCGGTCATGTCTACATAGTTCTCGAACCTGTAGGGTCCGCACGCTTAACTTTCGGTGACGATCGGTATTACGAGCTTATGTGTTTTAATGTACCGAAGGTTGTTCGGAGTCCCGGATTTGGTCACGGACATGACGAGGAGTCTCGAAATGGTTCAGACATAAAGATCGATATATTGGAAGCCTATATTTGGACATCGGAATGGTTCCGAGTGGTTCAGGCATTTTTCGGAGTACCAGGAGGTTACCGGAACCCCCCGGGGAGTATATGGGCCTTATTGGGCCTTAGTGGAATAGAGGAGAGGGAAGGGAAAAGAGGGAGGCGCGCCCCCCAAGCCCAATCCGAATTGGGAAGGGGGCCAGCCCCCTTTCCTTCCTTCCTCTCCTACTCCTACTTGGAAGGGCTCCTACTTCAACTAGGAAAAGGGGGGATCCTACTCCCGGAGGGAGTAGGACTTCCCTAGGGCGCGCTGTAGAGAGGGTCGGCCCTCCCTCTCTTTCACTCCTTTACATACGGGGAGGGGGGCACCCCATGGACACACAAGTTGACCAGTTGATCTTTTAGCTGTGCGCGGTGCCCCCCTCCACCATAATCCACCTCGGTTATATCGTAGCGGTGCTTAGGTGAAGCCCTGTTCCAGTAGCAACATCCACTACAAGAAATATGTCAACTAGTGACCTTCTATCAATGACCCTGGAAGAAATGGTCATAGATCTATGACCATTTCAGACCAATTGGTCAAAAGCTGTTCGGGGGGCTCCAAACCCTAAACCATTGAGACCATTTTGGTCAGAAAGGTCGTAATGTCCTTACATGAAATGGTCATAAAGCAAACAACGCTAGTCCGCTGCCTTATTTCTAGTTGTTAACGACCAATATAGATGGTCATAGCCTTGTAAATTGTGGTGGGTTGCTATGACTAGGCGCCACCTCATCAGTTTTGCCTATGTGTCATGTCCATGTGGCAGTTTTTGCCCTTGGTTGTGAAGCAACCTATATTTCTGTCATTCCCAAAATTCCCAAAAAATTCTCATAAATTCTTTGGGTCATATCTTCGTCAAATATGTAAAAACCTTCCTTGCCTAGTTCAAAAATAATTCAAAAATATTCATTTTCCTATTCTGTTCAAAACAACAGTTTGTGAAGGAAGTACCACTTTGGCATGTCCAAATAGTATCCATTTTCTACAGTGCTTTTCTATGCCCAAATAACCATCCTCCACCAAATGCCAGCTCAATCCATTCATTATTTTGAGCCGAGCTTCAACATTCGTATTTATGTCCAGTGTGGTAGTTTGCAAAGCAAGTACCACCTAGGCTCCTCCTTTTGAGCTGAAAATTTGTGAAGACGGTCTTCTTAGTAACTGATCATCCTCAACCAAAACTCACGCCCATTAGCCAAGTACATTTCCCGTACCGCTAATCAAACACTTGGCTACTAATTCATGTTTGAGCATCGATCGGTCTCATCATGAGAATCTTATGTTGTAATTTTCTTCCTAGCACCTACCTGGGGAGTGCCCAACCCACTAGACATGCCTAGGCCGCCCAGAACACATGGCAACGCCACGGTCACGCGGTGACCACGCGGCGGCATGCGAGTTTACGCACTCTAGAGTTGGGACCCCTGACCACCGTCCAAACCTTGACGTATCGCCACCAAACCATGTATTTATGATTAAATAGGTACTTATGTAACTAGAAATTATTTTTGGAAAAATAAATAGCAAACTATGAGGCAGTTGTAGTTCAAATTTGACCCGCTTCCTACTGAATCGGCGGGGATTTGTCTTTTTCACCAGAGGTGGATCAAAACTTTTGACACCCAACCATTTTTGTCAATTGTGCATTAAATATGGCCTAGTATTTTAGAAAATTGATTTGGTCCAATTTTGCAACAATTATTTGGGAGGTCCTTCACAAAAAAATCTCATTTCAGGCACTCGGAAAATGGAAAATGAATTTTCCGTGCACAGAAAATGAAAACTTCCTTAGGCAACATTGTTTGCCATTCCAAGATGCACCCTTGTGCACAATATGAGATCATTTGAACAAAATATGCCATGAATGTGGCCATAAGATTGATCATTTGGCTCGAAAGCCATGAATCTTCATGCATGACAACTCATTTTTTAGAACACTTTTTTAAAATAATTGCTGTATTACAAGTTTGTTATTTTTCCTGGGAACTTGGCCACATATAATGACCCAATGCGAAGGTTTCCCAATTTTTTGATTTTCTTTTGAATTTTTTATGCCCATTTCAAAATGCGGTCAAAACGGCGGGAATGACCGTTCCTAGCTAGTTGTTGAATCTTGGATTTTTTTGGTGTCTCTCTAATAAAATAGATACTTTTGTACCTAAAAATGATTTTTAGAAAAAATAAAAAGCAAACTATGTGGCAACTGCAATTCAAATTTGACCCGCTTCCTGCTGAATCAGCAGAAATTTGTCTTTTTCACCAAAGGTGGATCGAATCTTTTGACACCCAACCATTTGGTCAATTGTGCATTAAATATGGCCTAGTATTTTAGAAAAAAATGATTTGGTCCAATTTTGCAACAATTATTTGGGAGGTCCTTCACAAAAAAACCTCCTTTTGGGCACTCGAAAAATGGAAAATGGTTTTTTCGTCCAAAGAAAATGAAAACTCCCTTAGGCAACATTGTTTGCCATTCCAATATGAGCCCTTGTGCACAATATGAGATCATTTAAACAAACTATGCCATGAATGTGGCCATAAGATTGATCATTTGGCTTGAAAGCCATTGATCTCCACACGTGATAGCTCGTTTCTGAGAACACTTTTTTAAAATAATTGTTGTATTACAAGTTTGTTATTTTTCCTAGGAACTTGGCCACATATAATGACACAGTGCGAAGGTTTCCCAATTTTTTGATTTTTTTGAATTTTTTATGCCCGTTTCAAAATGCAGTCAAAACGGCGGGAATGACCGTTCCTAGCTAGTTGTTGAATCTTGGAATTTTTTTGGCGTTTCTCTGATAGAATAGATACTTTTGTACCTAAAAATGATTTTTAGAAAAAGTAAAAAGCAAACTATATGGCAGCTGCAGTTCAAATTTGACCCGCTTCCTACTGAATCTTTTGACACCCAACCATTTGGTCAATTGTGCATTAAATATGGCCTAGTATTTTAGAAAAATGATTTGGTCCAATTTTGCAACAATTATTTGGCAGGTCCTTCACAAAAAAACCTCCTTTTGGGCACTCGAAAAATGGAAAATAGCTCTTTTGTGCAATGAAAGTGAAAACTCCCTTAGGAAACATTGTTTGGAATTCCAAGATGCACCCTTGTGCACAATATGAGGTCATTTGAACAAACTATGCCATGAATGTGGCCATAAGATTGATCATTTGGCTTGAAAGCCATGAATCTTCACGCATGACAGCTCATTTCTGAGAACACTTTTTAAATAAATTTCCGTATTACAAGTTTATTATTTTTCTTGGAAACTTGGTCATATATAATGACACAATGCGAAGGTTTTCCAATTTTTTTATTTTTTGAATTTTTTATGCCCGTTTCAAAATGCGGTCAAAACGGTGGGCTTGACCATTTGTATCTGTGTGTGGAATCTTGCAAAACTATTGGTGCACCTCTGATGAAATATATACTTGTGTATCTTAAAATGATTTATGTAAAAAATAACGAGCAAGACATGAAGTAGGTGTAGTTCAAATTTGACCCAGTCCCAGCTGATTCAGAAGGAACCCATTTATATGGCCAAAAATAGGTAGAAAGATTGGAAATGCATTAAAGTTGCTGATCATTCATAAAATGTGGTATAATTTGAGTGAAAATTTTAGTGCTGCCATTTTGCAAAATAATACAGGCAGTTGCCTCACATTTTACTATGTTTTAGCACTTAGAAACTATTTTAAATGACAAAAATATTGAACCAATCAGGATCTCTCACGGCGGATGGATCCAACGTCCACCCTCTCACCCACCCACACCCACCCACTCTCCCTCGCACACCACTCATCCCCCGCACACCACTCGTCCCCCGCACGACTTCCCCTCCTCTCTCTCCCAGATCCATACACCGCCGCCGCCATCGCCATCCTCTCCCCTTCCCGCAGATCCAAAACCATGGCGACGATTGTGCGTATCAGAAAGCCATGGCAGCGGACCTCATGGATCCATCTCCCTCACCCCTCAGCCCCCACGCACCCACGCCCGCCACCCCCAACCCTCTCCCTCCCTCTGTGATCTCGATCGGCCCTGCTCTCCACCGCCCGCCTCGACTTTGCCGGAGATAGAGGCGTCGCCGCCCAGCAACCACGACTGTCTTGCTCGCCGACGAGCATAGCGCTCCATCAATCCAGCTGGATCCGGCGCGCGCGTGGCCTGTCTAGGGTCTCCGGCCACCAGGACGGGACAACACCATCGGCTCCCTCGGCTCCGGCGACTGGCAGCGGGCGTCTCTCCCAGGTAATAGATGAGATCCATCTCCCTCCCGCCTTTATCCTTGGTTCGTTCTCGCTTGCCGCGTCAGATTTGTTCATGATATGCACTAGATAGTGATGCCGAGGTCAAGAGTTGGTTAGTGCTCGATGGATCTCTTCCGTAGGTTAGGAGCTGGAGGCTATTTCTTGATGGTGCCTCCAGTGCAGCAACGGTTGACACCCTCCTCGTCTTTGCGTAGTTGTAGTCCCCTGAAGCTAATGCATAAATACATGCAAGGTATTTTTGTTTCTTGCGCACGTGAGTTAGTTTCAATTGAACTGTAGAGCAGGGCTTACAGACATAGTTGGGGGGTGTCAAGTGCCTACCAGTGTAGCTGAACTTTGTGTAGCCGGAACAGGTTGCATTTTGCATTCGTTGGGGGTACTTGGCCATCATACAGCAGTACCGATCGAGTACGGATGTTGTGGAGTACTACTTTATAGTACTAGCACAGAAGTGACAGAGTTTCAGAGTTTCAGAGCAAGGAACAGCCGACAGGGTCGGTACTGGTGTAGAGTTTAGTACTCTGTAGTTTTACCTGAACAGAGTTGTAGACTATACTCTCTAGTTTTTGCTGAACAGAGTTAAAAGATTGTACAATGTGGTTTGTGATGAACAAAGTTCTATACTGCATTCTATATCTTGTGATGAACAAAGTGTTTCTAGAAGCAAAAGATTCGTTCGGTTGGTAGCTTCATGTGCTAATGTGTGACCAACACATGACTTGTTTGTAGCGTCTGTTGACAAAAATGTCAGTCATAGTAACTTACAGTGTGCCTTGACATGTTTATATGTTATCATGCTTAGGAATCAACTACTCTGTATATTTTTTTGCATCTCTATCACATCCAATCGTGATTCAGGATGTACTAATTCTTGTATGCTATCCTATTCCTACCAGCATAGAAGTGAAGTGTGTAGGATTGGTATTATGCCCCTGTGTTATTTGTATTTTTCACAGGTTACACGCAGTCAGTCTTCCAAGGTCTGTCGTGTGTCCTGCTAGTGTTCATAGCCTTCCACGTTCATGGGGGTCTTGTTTGTTTGTTTGTTCATGTGATGATTCTTCTACGCATTTCATAGTTTCTTCTACATAGGCGCTACATTTTGGGTAAATCCTGTGTAGATTATGAAGTAACATGGGTGCCTTGGTAACCATCTTCTTCATTCTTTTGCAGTTGTGGAGACCACATATGGGACTATCGCAGTTGCTTCTGCATTTCACGGGCATCAGGAAGGTACTAATTACCATTTCCTCTCTCTAGTTCTTACTCACCACACAACAAGGCAAGGCATATTTGACCATCGCAGGGCCCTTTGCTACATTTGTTGTTCTATGTAATTGGAGAGCTGCTCAAAAGGCTTTCTTCCATATGCTTATGTGTTGCTTTATTTAACATCGGACATTACAAGGATCACAAGTTCTTGTTGAAAGCGGTAGAAGAGGGAGTTGACTATGGCCATGGAGGCCTGTTTGGCTCTGACGCCATGGATGCCGCTGCGCTCTCTCATCATCCTCCTTCCTGACCCCTAGGCACGTTGGGCCGCTGTGCTTCTTCTAGTTTCACATGTAGGCTTTTCAAAGGATTTTGGATGCTGATAATATCAACTTAGTTCCTTGAATGTGATATATAGATTCTTCCCTTGTTTTAACTGATTGCCAGAAATTGTACATTCCTGGTTGACAGTCATGAACTTTTATTGCTGGTAATCTAAAATATTCTGCATATTTAGTGTCAAATACAGTCCACAGATAAATCTTAGCTGTAAATATTTTGCATATATAGTGTTCAATTTGATCTATAAGATCTGAGTTTATTGTACTATTAATGGTGATAAGATTTCCGATGGTATATTCTATACATTGCTTGTTTGGGTCTGGGCTAGAAAATAATGTCAGTTCTGCTCCAGCAAAACTTACCAGTTTCTGCCTTTCCCTACTTTAAACCATCTAAAAAGGCTAGCATGATTATTGAAGCCCATGACCTTTTTCCCATCCATCCTCGAGCTTTTATTTCTGGGGTTTACTTCATCAGAACTTTGTGATGAGTTACCAGCAATGTCCCTTTACCGAAGCCCTGTCATTGTAGTAGGGTTGCCTGCGGGGCAGTCGGCACATGCATGATGCTGCATTCCTGCCAATCATGTTTGCTTAGATGTTTGGCTTCCTACTTTTGTATTGTTTTGTAATGTATTGTTTTGTATTGTCTGCATTCGAGTCTCGGTCCTCCTGCACAGCAAGGAGCTGGACCAAGGGGGCAAGCAGCGTTGTGGTTCCTTGAGACATGTGCAACACATTTAACTTGTAGTACTCCAGTAATCCAGTAATTTTTCTTAGAGTATTTAACAAGGTTGAACTGTACATGTGTGGAGTAATTTTGCTTGGAGTATTTAACAAGATTCAGCAAGATTTAACTTACTTTTCCAGTTAATTAAATGGACATCTTGGATTAGTTAGAAAATCATGAATTATTTGCATAAATCCATAGAAGTATTGTAGTCCAGTGTGCATTACTTACATAAACTTGGTTGCAAGCTTATTTTCTGACTTGTATATTCTGAAACTGAAAAGGCTTAGTTAATTTCTGTTAAGTTTCAGTAATATTCAGGGGAGTATTTACTGTAAATTTTGCACATCACAATAATTTCACTTGCTGTTAACTGCTGTAATATTCAGTGGGACCTTGAAATCACATATTTGTTTGGGCATGTGCTATATGTACCATTTTAGAAGTAGTCCACATATTTCTATCCTGCTATAGTCTTTTTTAAACTTCTTATGAGATTGAAGTATTTGTTCTAATTTCTGGTTTGCTGATTGTTGTAGACAGATGTATGAAACCTCTTAACTCTGGACGACAACTACTTGAGAAGGACCATCATAACCCATCAAGTACGCCATTGAGGTAATTCACCAGTCCCTCCAGCACCAACTATCTATTTTCTCTAGTATGCTTAGGTTTTCATGATGTTGTGGTAGCCCCATTGTTGTTGCGTTGAATCTCATGCCAGCGCTGGTGCGCCTGTGGCTTGATGTGCTGTGATCTTTATATGTGTAGGTTTTGTTTGATGATATGCTTAGATTATGATCATAAGCATGGTGGTTTGATGATGCTGAGGCCAGCTGTTAAACCATGATATAGTTGCTGGAACTGAGCTTAATATTCATGTGTGTATGTGTATGTGTGTCGAGTAAAGTTGTGGTTTGTGCTACTCCTTTGTAACGTGATGAAACAAAGAATGTCCTTTACTACTTTTTTGAATGTAATGTTCATAATATATTGGCTCTAGTTTTTCTAATTTTTATCAGCTGATTCATGTAACAGGGCGTCCGTGGAAGGCCCAGTCCTGACTCTCCAGTGAGTCCGACATTTGATCGCTATTAAAGGAGCTACATGTAGAAGAAGAAAACACTTGTAGAGCTTGTAACTAATTCCCATAGTTGCAGAGCTTGTATCAACTAAGCTTGTATTACGTTTAACTTGTAGAACTTGTAAATGCTACAGCTTGTAGGACGTGTCATTTGTAGAGCTTGTAAATAAGCTTGTATATGCTACAGCTTGTAGGACGTGTCATTTGTAGAGCTTGTATTGAATCTGGCTATTGTTATTTGAAGTATCATGTGCGTTTTTTGCTTGCCAATTTAACTACTGGTTATTTTCTTATTGTCAAATTGAAATATGAAGAATCTGGGCCTAATAGCTAGGACCCACTTATCAGAACCTGACAAGTGGGACCTGTTTGACTAGTGGACCCATTTTATAAAAAAACTATAAATGTTGTACAAAAAGGCCATGACCCATGAAATAAAAAGGCTGAATTGTTGGGCTTGGCCCATGAAGTCTGACAAAAAATTGATAGGAAAAAAATATATAGAAAGGTTGAATTAATGGGCTCAGCCCATATAAACACCCAATTGGACCGGGCCGATTCTTGTGCCACATCAGATTGCCACATCGGATGCCTACGTGGCCTGGGGAGGCTTCTAGTGACCAAAACAAAACAATAGGCATATTTTGGTCGTAAACGTCCACGACCTTCTCACAGAGAAGGTCGTTAATTTCAGTTTATGACCGCCAGCTTTTGACCTTCTGTTTTTGGTCAAAAAAGGTTGGAAATGAAAAACAATGACCTTTCAGTGACCAATAGTCAAGGTCACAAGTTGACATATTTCTTGTAGTGATCATCACCGTCATCACGCCGTCGTGCTGATGAAACTCTCCCATGAAGCTCTACTAGATCGTGAGTTTGCGTGACGTCACCGAGCTGAACATGTACAGATCGTGGAGGTGTCGTACGTTCAGTACTAGGATCGGTCGATCGTGAAGACGTACGACTACATCAACCGCATTTTCATAACGCTTCCGCTTACGGCCTACGAGGGTACGCGGACAACACTCTTCCCTCTCGTTGCTATGCATCACCATGATCTTGCATGTGCGTAGGATTTTTTTTGAAATTACTGTGTTCCCCAACAGAGGTATCAGAGCCAGGTTTATGCATAGATGTTGTATGCACGAGTAGAACACAAATGAGTTGTGGGCGTGGGTATATACATATTGCTTGCCATCACTAGTTGATTCTTGATTCGGCGGCATTGTTGGATGAAGCGGCCCAGACCGACATTACGCGTATGCTTACGCGAGACTGGTTCTACCGACGTGCTTCGCACACAGGTGGATAGTGGTTGTCTGTTTCTGCAGCTTTAGTTGAGTCGAATTCAATGAACAAGGTTCTTTCAGAAGACCAAAAAGCAATCACTATACCACATTGTGGTTTTTGATGCGTAGGTAAGATCGGTTCTTGCTCAGCTCGTAGCAGCCACGTAAAACTTGCAACAACAAAGTAGAGGACGTCTAACTTGTTTTTGCAGGGCATGTTGTGATGTGATATGGTCAAGACATGATGCTAAATTTTATTGTATGAGATGATCATGATTTGTAACACAGTTATCGACAACTGGCAGGAGCCATATGGTTGTCGCTTTATTATATGAAATTCAATCGCCATGTAATTGCTTTACTTTATCACTAAGCGACAACGATAGTCGTGGAGGCAATAGTTGGCGTGACGACAATGATGCTTCGATGGAGATAAAGGTGTCAATCCGGTGACAATGGTGATCATGACGATGTTTTGGAGATGGAGACCACAGGCACAAGATGATGATGACCATATCATATCACGTATATTGATTGCATGTGATGTTTATCCTTTATGCATGTTGTTTTGCTTAGTTTGATGGTAGCATTATAAGATGATCTCTCACTAAATTTCAAGGTATAAGTGTTTCCCTGAGTATGCACCGTTGCTACAGTTCGTCATGCCGAGACACCATGTGATGATCGGGTGTGATAAGCTCTACGTTCACATACAATGGGTGCAAGCCAGTTTTGCACACGCAGAATACTCGGGTTAAACTTGACGAGCCTAGCATATGCAGATATGGCCTCGAAACACGGAAGACCGAAAGGTCGAGTGTGAATCATATAGTAGATATGATCAACATAGTGATGTTCACCATTGAAAACTACTCCATCTCACGTGATGATCGGACATGGTTTAGTTGATATGGATCACGTGATTACTTAGACAATTAGAGAGATGTCTATATAAGTGGGAGTTCTTAAGTAATTTGATTAATTGAACTTTAATTTATCATGAACTTAGTACCTGATAGTATTTTGCATGTCTATGTTGTTGTAGATAGATGGCCCGTGCTGTTGTTCCGTTGAATTTTAATGCGTTCCTAGAGAAAGCTAAGTTGAAAGATGATGGTAGCAACTACACAGACTTGGTCCGTAACTTGAGGATTATCCTCATTGCAGCACAGAAGAATTACGTCCTGGAAGCACCGCTAGGTGACAAACCCACTACAGGAGCAACGCCAGATGTTATGAACACCTGGTAGAGCAAAGCTGATGACTACTCGATAGTTCAGTCTGCCATGTTTTACAGCTTAGAACCGGGACTTCAACGATGTTTTGAACATCATGGAGCATATGAGATGTTCCAGGAGTTGAAGTTAATATTTCAAGAAAATGCCTAGATTGAGAGATATGAAGTCTCCAACAAGTTCTACAGCTGCAAGATGGATGAGAATTGTTCTGTCACTGAACATATACTCAGAATGTCTGGGTACCACAACCACTTGACTCAACTGGGAGTTAATCTTCCTGATGATAGTGTAGTGTCATTGACAGAGTTCTTCAATCACAACCACCAAGCTACAAGAGCTTCGTGATGAACAATAATATGCAAGGGATGGATAAGACGATTCTCGAGCTCTTCACAATGCTAAAGGTTGCGGAGGTAGAAATCAAGAAGGAGCATCAAGTGATGATGGTCAACAAGACCACCAGTTTCAAGAAAAAGGGTAAAGGGAAGAAGGGGAACTTCAAGAAGAACAGCAAGCTAGTTGCTGCTCAAGTGAAGAAACCCAAGTCTGGACCTAAGCCTGAGACTGAGTGCTTCTACTGCAAAGGAACTGGTCACTGGAAGCGGAACTGCCCCAAGTATTTGGCGGGGAAGAAGGATGGCAAAGTGAAAGGTATATTTGATATACATGTTATTGATGTGTACCTTACTAATGCTCGCAGTAGTGCCTGGGTATTTGATACTGGTTCAGTTGATAACATTTGCAACTCGAAACAGGAGCTATAGATTAAGCGAAGATTGGCTAAGGACGAGGTGACAATGTGCGTGGGAAATGGTTCCAAAGTCAATGTGCTCGCCGTCGGCATGCTACCTCTACATCTACCTTCGGGATTAGTATTAGACCTAAATAATTATTATTTGGTGCCAGCGTTGAGCATGAACATTATATCTGGATCTTGTTTGATGCGAGACGGTTATTCATTTAAATCAGAGAATAATGGTTGTTCTATTTATATGAGTAATATCTTTTATGGTCATGCACCCTTGATGAGTGGTCTATTTTTACTAAATCTTGATAGTAGTGATACACATGTTCATAGTATTGAAGCCAAAAGATGCAGAGTTGATAATGATAGTGCAACTTATTTGTGGCACTACCGTTTAGGTCATATTGGTTTAAAGCGCATGAAGAAACTCCATTTTGATGGACTTTTGGAATCACTTGATTATTAATCACTTGGTACTTGCGAACCATGCCTCATGGGCAAGATGACTAAAACTCTGTTTTCCGGAACAATGGAGAGAAACAGAGTTATTAGAAATCATACATACTGATGTATGTGGTCCAATGAACATTGAAGCTCCCGGCGGATATTGTTATTTTCTCACCTTCACAGATGATTTAAGCAGATATGGGTATATCTACATAATGAAACATAAGTTTGAAACATTTGAAAAGTTCAAAGAATTTCAGAGTGAAGTGGAAAATCATCGTACAAGAAAATCAAATTTCTACGATCTGATCATGGAGGTGAATATTTGAGTTATGAGTTTGGACTTCATTTGAAACAATGTGGAATAGTTTCGCAACTCACGTCACCTAGAACACCACAGTGTAAAGGTGTGTCCGAACATCATAATCGTACTTTACTGGATATGGTGCGATCTATGATGTCTCTCACTGATTTAACGCTGTCGTTTTGGGGTTACACTTTAGAGACAGCTGCATTCACGTTAAATAGGGCACCATCTAAATCCGTTGAGACGACACCTTATGAACTGTGGTTTGGCAAAAAAACCAAGTTGTCGTTTCATAAAGTTTGGGGCTGCGATGCTTATGTGAAAAATCTTCAACCTAATAAGCTCGAAACCAAATCGGAGAAATGTGTCTTCATAGAATACCCAATGGAGACTGTTGGGTACACCTTCTATCATAGATCCGAAGGCAAGATATTCGTTGCTAAGAATGGATCCTTGCTAGAGAAGGAGTTTCTCTCGAAAGAAGTGAGTGGGAGGAAAGTAGAACTTGACGAGGTAATTGTAACTTCTCCCTTATTGGAAAGTAGTACATCACTGAAATCAGTTCCAGTGATTCCTACACCAGAAAGTGAGGAAGCTAATGATGATCATCATGAAACTTCTGATCAAGTTACCACCGAACCTCATAGGTCAACCAGAGTAAGATCCGCACCAGAGTGGTACGGTAATCCTGTTCTGGAAGTCATGTTACTTGACCATGACGAACCTACGAACTATGAGGAAGCGATGATGAGCCCAGATTCCGCAAAATGGGTTGAGGCCATGAAATCTGAGATGGGATCCATGTATGAGAACAAAGTATGGACTTTGGTTGACTTGCCCGATGATCGGTAGCCATAGAGAATAAATGGATCTTCAAGAAGAAGGCTGACACTGACAGTAATATTACTATCTACAAACCTCGACTTGTTGCGAAAGGTTTTTGACAAGTTCAAGGAGTTGACTACGATGAGACCTTCTCACCCGTAGCGATGCTTAAGTCTGTCCGAATCATGTTAGCAATTGCTGCATTTTATGGTTATGAAATTTGGCAAATGGATGTCAAAACCGCATTCCTTAATGGATATCTTAAAGAAGAGTTGTATATGATGCAACCAAAAGGTTTTGTCGATCCAAAATGTGCTAACAAAGTGTGCAAGCTCCAGCGATCCATTTATGGACTGGTGCAAGCCTCTCGGAGTTGGAATATACGCTTTGATAGTGTGATCAAAGCATATGGTTTTATACAGACTTTTGGAGAAGCCTGTATTTACAAGAAAGTGAGTGGGAGCTCCGTAGCATAAAAGGATACTTGAATAAGAATTTTTCAATGAAAGACCTCGGTGAAGCTGCTTATATATTGGGCATCAAGATCTATAGAGACAGATCAAGACGCTTAATTAGACTTTCACAAAGCACATACCTTGATAAAGTTTTGAAGAAGTTCAAAATGGATCAAGCAAAGAAAGGGTTCTTATCTGTATTACAAGGTGTGCAGTTGACTCAGACTCAATGCCCGACCACTGCAGAAGCTAGAGAGAAAATGAAAGGTGTTCCCTATGCTTCAGCCATAGGCTCTATCATGTATGCAATGCTGTGTACCAGACCTGATGTGTGCCTTGCTACAAGTTTAGCAGGGAGGTACCAAAGTAATCCAGGAGTGGATCACTGGACAGTGGTCAAGAACATCCTGAAATACCTGAAAAGGACTAAGGATATGTTTCTCGTATATGGAGGTGACAAAGAGCTCATCGTAAATGGTTACGTCGATGCAAGCTTTGACACTGATCCAGATGACTCTAATCACAAACTAGATACGTGTTTTTATTAAATGGTGGAGCTGTCAGTTGGTGCAGTTCCAAGCAGAGCGTCGTGGCGGGATCTATGTGTGAAGCGGAATACATAGATGATTCAGAAGCAACAAATGAAGGAGTCTAGATGAAGGAGTTCATATCCGATCTAGGTGTCATACCTAGTGCAGCGGGTCCAATGAAAATCTTTTGTGACAATACTGGTGCAATTACCTTGGCAAAGGAATCCAGATTTCACAAGAGAACCAAGCACATCAAGAGACGCTTCAATTCCATCCGCGATCAAGTCAAGGAGGGAGACATAGAGATTTGCAAGATGCATACGGATCTGAATGTTGCAGACCCGTTGACTAATCCTCTCTCACGAGCAAAACATGATCAGCACCAAGACTCCATGGGTGTTAGAATCATTACAATGTAATCTAGATTATTGACTCTAGTGCAAGTGGGAGACTGAAGAAATATGCCCTAGAGGCAATAATAAATTTGTTATTTCTATTTCCTTATATCATGATAAATGTTTATTATTCATGCTAGAATTGTATTGACCGGAAACATAGTACATGTGTGAATACATAGACAAACAGAGTGTCACTAGTTTGCCTCCACTTGACTAGCTCATTGAATCAATGATGGTTATGTTTCCTAACCATAGACATGAGTTGTCATTTGATTAACGGGATCACATCATTAGATAATGATGTGATTGACTTGACCCATCTGTTAGCTTAGCACGATAATCGTTTAGTTTGTTACTTTTTCTTTCTCCATAACTATACATGTTCCTATGACTATGAGATCATGCAACTCCCGAATACCGGAGGAACACTTTGTGTGCTACCAAACGTCACAACGTAACTGGGTGATTATGAAGGTGCTCTACAGGTGTCTCCGATGGTGTTTGTTGAGTTGGCATGAATCAAGATTAGGATTTGTCACTCCGATTGTCGGAGAGGTATCTCTGGGCCATCTCGGTAATGCAAATCACTATAAGCCTTGCAAGAAATGTGACTATGAGTTAGTTATGGGATGTTGCATTACGGAACGAGTAAAGAGACTTGCCGGTAATGTGATTGAACTAGGTATTGAGATACCGGCGATCAAATCTCGGGCAAGTAACATACCGATGACAAAGGGAACAATGTATATCGTTATGTGGTTTGACCGATAAAGATCTTCATAGAATATGTAGGAACCAATTTGAGCATCCAGGTTCTGCTATTGGTTATTGACCGGAGATGAGTCTCGGTCATGTCTACATAGTTCTCGAACCCATAGGGTCCGCACGCTTAACGTTCGGGGACGATCGGTATTAGAGTTTATGTGTTTTGATGTACCGAAGGTAGTTCGGAGTCCCGGATTTGATCACGGACATGACAAGGAGTCTCGAAATGGTTGATACATAAAGATCGATATATTGGAAGCCTATATTTGGACATCGGAATGGTTCTGAGTGGTTCGGGCATTTTTCCGGAGTACCGGGAGGTTACCGGACCCCCCCGAGGAGTATATGGGCCTTATTGGGCCTTAGTGGAAAAGAGGAGAGGGAAGGGAAAAGAGGGAGGCGCGCCCCCAAGCCCAATCCGAATTAGGAAGGGGGGCGGCCCCCCTTTCCTTCCTTCCTCTCTCTTCCTTCCTTCCTCTCCTACTCCTACTTGGAAGGGCTCCTACTTCTAATAGGAAAAGGGGGGATCCTACTCGCGGAGGGAGTAGGACTTCCCCAGGGCGCGCCATAGAGAGGGCCGGCCCTCCCCCTCCTCCACTCCTTTATATACTGGGAGGGGGACACCCCATGGACACATAAGTTGATTAGTTGATCTTTTATCCGTGTGTGGTGCCCCCTCCACCATAATACACCTCGGTTATATCGTAGCGGTGCTTAGGGGAAGCCCTGTTCCAGTAGCAACACCATCACCGTCATCACACCATCGTGCTGAAGAAACTCTCCCATAAAGCTCTACTGGATCGTGAGTTCGCGAGACGTTACCGAGCTGAACGTGTGCAGATCGCGGAGGTGCCATAAGTTCGGTACTAGGATCGGTCGATCGTGAAGACGTACGACTAGATCAACCGCATTGTCATAACGCTTCCGCTTATGCTCTATGAGGGTACGTGGACAACACTCCTCCCCTCTCGTTGCTATGCATCACCATGATCTTGCGTGTGCGTAGGATTTTTTTTTTGAAATTACTGCGTTCCCCAACACGCTCCCCTGCACCCCGACTACTATTCAGGCTTTTGATCGACAACCAAGTTAGGCCAAAAGCCTAAGCTTGGGGGAGTTTGTGTTTCCACCGACTTTATATTCATGTCCACTTATTCCATTTGTCGGTGTCTCCACTTTTTCATTATATTGTCCATGCTTAATTTTATTTTCTTGCTTTCTTCTTGTGTGTTTGAAAAACCTTGGAAAAACCAAAAAAAAATTAGTTGTAGTGATTTTATTTCTATGCATGCTTAGCTGTAGCACTAAAAAGAAAGCCCAAAAACATTTCCTTGTTCTTCTTCTGTTTGTTGGGAGCTTTCTCGTGTAAATAGTTTTTCTCGTTTTTGCTTTTCCCTTTTATTTGTTTGTTCAAGAAAACCAAAAACTCCGAAAATATTTCAGTGTGTTTCTCTAAACTTCTTTTCTTTTTATTTGAGTCTTACCGCGGAGAAGACCACGATGAAAATATTGAGTGGCCCTCATATGCATGATTGTCGATCTAACAAAGAGCCCATTTTACCTTGTGTTCTCCTGTTGAATAAAATGTTTGTAGATTCTAGGTTAGTCCACGACACTCTTGCACTGTTATTATTTTCACATTGTTCAGTCATGGAGGTGAAAGTCAATAATGACGATATTTGATGAACTGGTCGTGGCAGAGAGAAACTGGTATGAACTCGACTAGTTCTGTTTTTGTAAATATGTTTAACCTAGTATTCATGCTTTAGCCCGTTATGATTAAACATGTTTGCAATGACAATTCGATATTATAGTTTCTCATGACATGCATAATTAGCTTGGGGTGGATAATGATTTATCTTGGGTATCAACATTGCGTTAAAATGATTGTGATGTAGTATGATGATATTGTATCTTCCTCTGAATGTTCGAGTCGCTTCACTTGGTACATGTTCATGCATGTAGTTGAATTAAAACCAACATAGCCTCTATGATATTTATGTTCATGGTGTTCATATCCTACTCATGCTAGTGTCCAATGTTACTTATGCATAATGCATGTTCATGACCATTGTTGCTCTCTAGCTGGCCGCTTCTCAACCTATTTGCCAGCCTTCGCCTGTACTACGTGGGAATTCTGCTTGTACATCAAAAACCTTGAACCCAACTTATTCCACATGAGTCCACCATACCTAGCTATATGCGGTATTACTCTGCCTTCCTAAGTAAATTTGCATGTGCCACCTCTAAAAACTTCAAATAAATATCCTTTTGTGTCTCTGGATCGTTCATGGAATGATAGTAGGTGGTCGGTATCTTCCATGCTAAGCGGGTTATTCTCAAGTCGAGTGTTTATTCACTCACCATCGCACAAGAAAAGGGCGGTAATAGGGATGCCCAGTCCCAAGCTGTAAACAGAAAAAGCTTACAAATAATCAAACAAAAACTCTCAATGGAGTCAAAACCTTTACTTTTATCGCTTGGGAACCGCCACTAGCGTTCCTAGCATGGAAGATATTGATAACTGATGGTCGTGAAGTAAACAAGAAAGGTGCATGTCTCAAAATATCATTTACCTCTATTTTAAAAAACTTGACCTCTGGCACCTCTGCAAATCACTCTTCCCTCTGTGAAGGGACTATCTATTTACTTTTATGTTGTGTCATCACCTTCTAAAATAAGCGCCAGAACCTGAGAGCACTGCTATCATGCTTATGCATTGTGTATAGCTAATGCTGGGTGCATCATGACTGGATCTTTTCTACCATGAATTACAATGTTTAGTCGCTGCTTGAACTTTGGAGGTGCTCTGCATTTATGTTTTGCGGTCTTAGAAAGGGCTAGCGAGATACCACTATTGTCATATTATATCATGGTTGTTTTGACAACATGTTGCCGTTTGAGATATCTTATTATTGCTCGCTAGCTGAATATGCTATTGATATGAGTTAATATAATCTTTAAGAGTTATTGTCGGCATGGTTAGTTATAATAGTGGCTGAAAACCTGGGTGATGTTTATACTTTTTTATGCAAACAAGAGCAAAAGAGTTGGTAAAAGGTTTTCTTTTTCACTTTCAGTTTATCAACTGAATTGCTTGAGGACAAGCAAAGGTTTAAGCTTGGGGGAGTTGATACGTCTCCAATGTATCTACCTTTCCTAATGCTTTTCCTCTTGTTTTGGGCTCTAATTTGCATGATTTGAATGAAACTAACCACGAACGGACACTGTTTTCAGTAGAACTACCATGGTGTTGTTTTTGTGCAGAAATAAAAGTTCTCGGAATGGAACGAAACTTTGCGAGGAATTTTAATACAATAAAGAGAACTTCTGGAGCCACCTGAGGGGGGCACCTGGGTGGGAACAACCCACCAGTGCGCGCCTGCCCCCCTAGGCGCGCCCAGGTGGGTTGTTCCCACCTGGTGGCCCTACAGACCCTGAAACCGACGCTATAAAATCATATTTTCTCAGAAATTTTTTAGGGAGAAAGATTTATCGCGATCCAGGAGGCGAAGCCACCGTCACCTCATGTTCTTCATCGGGAGGCCAGATCTGGAGTCCATTTGGGGCTCTGGAGAGGGGAATCTTTGTTCTTCGTCATCACCAACCCTTCTCCATCGCCAATTCCATGATGCTCCCCACCGGGAGTAAGTAATTCCTTCATAGGCTCGCTGGTCAGTGAGGAGTTGTATGAGATTCATCATGTAATCTAGTTAGTTTTGTTAGGGCCTGATCCCTAGTATCCACTATGTTCTGAGATTAATGTTGCTAAGGCTTTGCCATGCTTAATGCCTGTCACTTTGGGCCCGGGTGCCATAATTTCAGATCTGAACCGTTTATGTTATCACCATTATATCCATGTTATAGATCCAATCTTGCAAGTTATAGTCACCTACTACGTGTTATGATCCGGCAACCCCGGAGTGACAATAGTCGGGACCACTCCCGGTGATGATCGTAGTTTGAGGAGTTCATGTATTCATCGTGTGCTAATGCTTTGTTCTAGCTCTCTATTAAAAGGAGGCCTTAATATCCCTTAGTTTTCAATTGGACCCCACTGCCATGGGAGGGTAGGACAAAATATGTCATGCAAGTTCTTTCCATAAGCACGTATGACTATTTACGGAATACATGCCAACATTATATTTATGAACTGGAGCTAGTGCCGTATCGCCCTAGGTTATGACTGTCACATGATGAATATCATCCAAAAAATCACCGATCCAATGCCTATGAATTTATCCTATATTGTTCTTGCTAAGTTACTACTGCTATCATTACTGTTGCACTTGCTACAAAATTACTCCTATCACTGTTACCATTACTATTGCTATTGCTACTGATCACTTTGCTGCAGATAATTAATTTCCAGGTGCGACTGAATTGACAACTCAGTTGCTAATACTTACAAATATCTTTGGCTCCCTTTGTGTCAAATATATAAATTTGGATTTAATACTCTACCCTCGAAAACTGTTGCGATCCCCTATACTTGTGGGTTATCATGCACCCACTGGGTGCAGCCCCCGAGATTCGGGCCAACTACTAAGTAGGTGGGTCGAATCTTAAAAAATATCTTTGTGGCTCGAGCTGACCTTTGCTTTCTTGCAGCACCTGGACGGCCTCCGAGTCGGCATCCACAACTGGCTTCTGGAGAAGCCCCGCTAGGTGTGACAGCGCAGCTTGCCGCCAAGGAGGAGGCGCTCCACCTTGCTGAAGGTATGTTCTACATGATCATAGTGGGGCGTGCTAGCGCACCCACTGGGTGTAGCCCCCCCCAGATTCGGGCCAAGTGCAGAGCAGTTGGGTGGAATCTTTAAGTATCTTTCTTTTTCTGCCATCATCTTGACTTGAGTTCATGCCGCGCAGCTACCGTGCCCGAGGTGCCGATCTTGTGAACCTGGCTGGCCGAAGCCGGTCAGCAGCGCAATCAGGCGGTTGCCGATGCCGGTCAGCTCTGGACCGAGGTGGAGCAGCTCAAGGCGGAGGCCCACCAGGCGTTCACCGAAGCTGTCTAGTAGCGTGATTAGCTGGCCTGTGACAAGAGCCAGCTCTAGGCCAAGGTGGAGCTACTGAAGACGGAGGCCGCCAAGGCGGCTGAGGCCCACCAAGCCGAACTAAAGAGCACGAGAAGACGGTCGCCGCCAAAGCTAACAAGCTGAAGGCGGCCGTCGACAAGTGTGTCGAGCTGGAGAAGGCGCTTGAGGCATGGGGCTGCGCCGGAGACCTGGAGCGGAATGGTATGTTGTGCGAGGAGTAGCATCTGGACGAGCTCCTCGTCAATAAGTATTTCTTCGTTGATTTCGTCGGGTTGCAAGTTGGCTAAGCTTTTTCGTAGCTAACTGTCTTGCTTCTCTTCTTGACAGAGCACTTCCCGGAGACGCAGGAGACGGCGGGGAAGGCCGTGCTTTCTCATCGGTCAACCTAGGCGGACACGGGTGCCGGGCTTGACCCAAACGTTGCTTGGAGCTTCTCGGAGATCATCCACGCCGCCGAGGCCCGCCTCTGAGTCTTGGACAAGCAGATGGCGCGGTTGTCCGAAGCCGGAGTGGGGATGGCGGTGGCACTCTGGCCCGACGGCATAGATCCCAACAACTTTAAGCGGTTGGCGCGGGCGTTGGAGGTCGGACCGGCGCGGCTTCACGCGTGCAGCGTCGCCACCACTCGTGCCGACGCCGACCTGGAGTTGACGTTTGTCATGTCCCGGTATCCAGGTATGAACCTGAACCAGCAGGTGGCCTAGTGAGCCGGTGCGGAGCCCTAGCTGCAGGCGGAGGCGGGCCAGATTGCCGCTCGGGCCAGCTACCTGGCCTCGTTCGCATTGCATGACGAGTTTCGGGTGGAGCGGACCGAAGACGTCGGGGTGGTGCCACCCGACGACTTCGGCTTGGCGCTTGACGACCCGTTGGGCAGCTCAGAGGAGTCGGGCCGCTATGTAGATGACGGCGCCTGGTTGGACGACATCGGCGCCACGAGGAACCCGGAGGTCACCACGGAGGAGCCGGCGGTCGCGCAACCCCTGAAGCCGTCCTGCTTTATCTTTAGTGCATTTTGTTAGATGACGAGTCCACCCACCCACTAGGGTGTTCGATGATTGTAATAAACTCCAGTCGTGGGCCATTGTTTATTGTAATGTAAATGTTTTCACAAGTGCTTGTGCTTTTGCTCCTCATTCTTAAGTTTTTTCCTTGTTTGCTCCTTCTTTGGGCCTCCCCCCTGCGAGTCGGACAACCGGGTTCTGGTCTGTGACAAGTAGTTCAGCCTTAGGAAAGAGCACGCAGTACTTAGTCTTTCCGAACATTGAGCGCGATTTAAACACCCACTGGGCCGACTGGCACGCAGCCGGTCGTGCGGCAACTTAGTGCGGTGAGGCCGGGTTGGCTGATTCGACTAATCCATCTTAGCATTTTGCAGCGTGCCGGTGCTTCAACCCATAGTTTTTGCCGGCCAACAGCCGAAGCTAGACTGTGGCTTAGGGCAAAGTGGAGGACCATGGAAACTCGGGCACGCCGGGATGTGCCAAGCAGGACAGCGGGTTGCGGCCAAGCCGGCTAGCCCCCTAGCCCCCGAGTTGGACGGGCCAACCCGGCGGTGGAGTTTAGAAAAAATTACAAGGGTGTGCGAGACGCAGTAATTTGATAGGGAAAGGTAGCCCCCGGGTGTTGTTCTGGGGCCCCATTGTCTTTCATTGAACTTCGAACGATAGTGATACATACGTGCATACAACTAACTGTAAAATGGGCGGAGGAGTTCTGCATTCCAGGGCCGGCTTGACTCTTCGCCAATGGTGTCTCTATTGTGTTTGTTTGGCTTGCGTGCGTTGATGAGGTAGTAGGCGTTGCGGTCACACAGGGCTTTGCTGACGATGAAAGGGCCCTCCCATGGGGAGGCCGACTTTTGCTAGCCGGCTTGCTATTGGACGAGCCGGAGGATGAGATCTCCCTCGTGGAATGCGAGGGGCTTGATTTTCTTGCTGTGGTAATGCCTCGGGCTTTGCTGGTAGATGGCCGATCGGCTGAGGCCCAATAGGCGTACTTCTTCTATTAGGTTGACGCCGTCTTCGGGGGCTTCCTTGGCTTGTGCTTCAGCATACATTGTGACTCGTGGTGAGTCGAACTCGATGTTGGTTGGGATGATGGCTTCTGCTCCGCAGACGAGGAAGAACGGGTGAACCCGGTCGACCAGTTTGGTATGGTCTGAAGACTCCAGAGGATGGCCGACAGCTCATCAAGCCAGCTGCCGGGTCAGCGAATGAGGGACTCGACGAGTCGCGGCTTGATGCCGGACAAGATCAGGTCGTTGGACTGAGGATGAGCAACAGAGCAAAGTCGAGCCGGATGCCGGAGACGGAGCAGTACTGCGCGAGAGCGCCCTTGGCAAAGTTGTTGCTGTTATCTGCGATGACGCTGTGCGAGATGCCATAGCGAACCACGATGTCCTTGATGAACCGGACGGCCGTTGGCCCATCCAGCTTCTTGACCGGTCGTGCTTTGATCCACATGGTGAAGTTGTCGACTGCCACCAGCAGGTGCGTCATGCCGCCTCGAGCGGTCTTGAAAGGCCCCACCATGTCCAGCCCCCAAATGGCAAAAGGCCAGGTGATCGAGATGGTCTGGAGGGCTGAAACAGGCTAGTGGTTGCGCTCGCTGATTCGTTGGCAACCCTCGCAAATTGAGGACGAGTGACTCGGCATCTTTGAGGGTCGTAGGCCAGCAGAAACCATGGCGGAAGGCCTTGGCCACCAAGGGGCTGGAGGCGTGATACGTCCCCAATGTATCTATAATTTTTGTTTGTTCCATGCTAGTATATTATCTATTTTGGATGTTTTATATGCATTAATTTGCTATTTTATATTATTTTTGGGACAAACCTATTAACCTAGAGCATAGTGCCAGTTTCTATTTTTTCCTTGTTTTTGAGCTTCACAGATAAGGAATACCAAACAGAGTTGAAGCGGAATAAAACCTTCATGGTGATTTTTCTTGGACCAGAAGACACCTAGGAGACTTGGAGTGCAAGTCAGAAGATCCACGAGGCATCCACAAGGCTGGAGGCCGCGCCCCCTACCTTGTGGGCCCCTCGGTGACCCCCTGACCTAGATCTTCCTCCTATATATTCACATATATTCCCAAACCACCAGAGGCATCCACGAAAACACTTCTCCACCGCCACAACCTTCTATTCCCATGAGATCCATCTTGGGGCATTTTCTGGCATCCTGTCGGAGGGGGGTTTGATCACGAAGGGCTTCTATATCAATTCAATTGCCCTTCCGATGAAGCGTGAGTTGTTTACCTCAGACCTACGGATCCATAGCTAGTAGCTATATGGCTTCTTCTCTCTCTTTGATTCTCAATACCATGTTCTCCTCGATGTTCTTGGATATCTATCCTATGTAATGTTGTTTTGCGGTGTGTTTGTCGAGATCCAATGAATTGTGGATTTATGATCAGCTTATCTTTGAATATTATTTGAATATTCTCTGAATTCTTTTATGTGTGATTTGATATCTTTGTGATTCTCTTTGAACTATCGGTTCGGTTGGGCCAACTAGATTTGTTTTTCTTGCAATGGGAGAAGTGCTTAGCTTTTGGTTCAATCTTGCGGTGCTCAATCCCAGTGACAGAAAGGGAACCGACACGTATTGTATTGTTGCCATCGAGGACAAAAAGATGGGGTTTACATCATATTTCTTGAGTTTATTCATCTACATCATGTCATCTTACTTAATGCGTTACTCTATTCTTCATGAACTTAATACTCTAGATGCAGGCAGGAGTCGGTCAATGTGTTGAGTAATAGTAGTAGATGTAGAATCATTTCGGTCTACTTGACACGGACATGATGCCTATATTTCATAATCACTGCCTTAAATATCGTCATAACTTCCCGCTTTTCTATTAATTGTTCCACAGTAATTTGTTCGCCCACCGTATTATTTGTTATCTTGAGAGAAGCCTCTAGTGAAACCTATGGCCCCTGGGTCTATTTTCCATCATATAAGTTTCCGATCTACTATTTTGCAATCTTTTACTTTCCGACCTATAAACCAAAAAACCCAAGAATATTTACTTTATCTTTTGTTTAGTTTTATCTATCTCTCTCAGATCTCACTTTTGCAAGTGATCGTGAAGGGATTGACAACCCCTTTATCGTGTTGGGTGCAAGTTGTTTGATTGTTTGTGCAGGTATTGGTGATTTGTCCGTTGTCTCCTACTGGATTGATACATTGGTTCTCTAACTGAGGGAAATACTTATCTCTACTTTCCTACATCACCCTATCCTCTTCAAGGGAAAAACCAACGCAAGCTCAAGAAGTAGAAGGAAGAATTTCTGGCGCCGTTGCCGGGGAGATCTACGCCAAGTCAAGACATACCAAGTACCCATCATAAACTCTCATCTCTTGCATTACATTATTCGCCATTTGCCTCTCGTTTTCCTCTCCCCCACTTCTAAAATGATTTTCGAAAAGATTTGCCTTTTTCTTTGCCCCTTTTCCGTTCGTCTTCTTTGTTTGCTTCTTGTGTGCTCGTGTGTTGGATTGCTTGCTTTGTCATGATGGCTCAAGAGAATACCAAATTATATGACTTCTCCAGTACTAATAACAATGATTTTGTTAGTACTCCGATTGCTCCCGCCACTAGTGTGGAATATTATGAAATAAATGCCACTTTGCTGAATCTTGTTATGAAAGATCAATTTTCCGGCCTCCCTAGTGAAGATGCCGCATCCCATCTGAATAATTTCCCTGAGTTGTGTGATACACAAAAGAAAAAAAGATGTGGATAATGATATTGATAAATCGAAGCTATTTCCATTCTCACTTAGAGATCGTGCTAAAACTTGGTTTTCATCTTTGCCTAAAAATAATATTGATTCATGGAATAAGTGTAAAGATGCTTTTATTTCCAAGTATTTTCCTCCCACTAAGATCATCTCCCTTAGGAACGATATTATGAATTTTAAGCAACTTGATCATGAACATGTTGCACAATCTTGGGAGAGGATGAAATTGATGATATGAAATTGCCCTACTCATGATTTGAATTTGTGCTGGATTGAATTTTTCATGCTAGATTGAATTTTGCTTCTAGAAATCTTTTAGATTCATCCTCGGGAGGCACTTTTATGGAAATTACTTTAGGAGAAGCTACTAAACTCCTAGATAATATTATGGTTAATTATTCTCAATGGCATACCGAAAGATCTTCGACTAGTAAAAAAGTGCATGCGATTGAAGAGATTAATGTTTTGAGTGGAAAGATGGGTGAACTTATGACATTATTTGCTAGAAAGGGTGCTTCTATTGATCCTAATGATATGCCTTTGTCTACTTTGATTGAAACTGATAATTAATCTATAGATGTGAATTTTGTTGGTAGGAACAATTTTGGTAATAACGCGTATAGAGGTAATTTTAATCCTAGGCCATTTCTAGTAATTCCTCTAATAATTATGGTAATTCCTACAAAAATTCTTATGGAAATTATAATAAGATGCCCTCTGATTTTGAGAATAGTGTTAAAGAATTTATGAGTTCGCAAAAAAAATTCAATGCTTTGGTTGAAGAAAAATTTCTTAAGATTGATGATTTGGCTAGGAACGTGGATAGAATTTCTCTTGATGTTGATTATTTGAAACTTAGATCTATTCCACCCAAGCATGATATCAATGAATCTCTAAAGGCTATGAGAATCTCCATTGATTAGTGCAAAGAAAAAACTACTAAGATGCATGCTACGCGAGATTGGTTTGTAAAAACTTGTTCTTCTAGTTTTCGTGAAAATAACGATGAAGATCTTAAAGTGATTGATGTGACTCCTCTTGAATCTTTATTTTCCGATATAAATCTTGATAAAGATGGGACTGGAGATGAGTCAATTTTAGTTAAAAGGCGTCCCAATGATTCAGAGTTTTAGATCTAGATGCAAAAATTGATAAAGGTGGGATTGGAGATGTCAAAACTTTAAGCAGCAATGAACCCACTCTTTTGGATTTCAAGGATTTTAATTATGATAACTATTCTTTGATAGATTGTATTTCCTTGTTGCAATCCATTTTGAATTCTCCTCATGCTTATCATCAAAACAAAGCTTTTACTAAACATATCGTTGATGCTATGATTAGGGGGTGTCCGGATGGCCGGACTATACCTTCAGCCGGACTCCTGGACTATGAAGATACAAGATTGAAGACTTCGTCCCGTGTCCGGGAGGGACTTTCCTTGGCGTGGAAGGCAAGCTTGGCGATACGGATATGTGGATCTCCTACCATTGTAACCGACTCTGTGTAACCCTAACCCTCTCTGGTGTCTATATAAACCGGAGGGTTTTAGTCCGTAGGACAACATACAGAACAACAATCATACCATAGGCTAGCTTCTAGGGTTTAGCCTCTCCGATCTCGTGGTAGATCTACTCTTGTACTACCCATATCATCAATATTAATCAAGCAGGACGTAGGGTTTTACCTCCATCAAGAGGGCCCGAACCTGGGTAAAACTTCGTGTCCCTTGCCTCCTGTTACCATCCGGCCTAGACGCACAGTTCGGGACCCCCTACCCGAGATCCGCCGGTTTTGACACCGACATTGGTGCTTTCATTGAGAGTTCCTCTGTGTTGTCGCCGTTAGGCTTGATGGCTCCCACGATCATCAATAGCGATGCAGTCCAGGGTGAGACCTTCCTCCCCGGACAGATCTTCGTCTTCGGCGGCTTCACATTGCGGGCCAATTCACTTGGCCATCTGGAGCAGATCAAAATCTATGCCCCTGGCCGTCAGGTCAGATTTGGAAGTTTAAACTACACGGCTGACATCCGCGGGGACTTGATATTCGACGGATTCGAGCCACTGCCGAGCGCGCCGCACTTTCACGACGAGCATGATCTAGCTCTGCCGCCGAACAGTGCCCTGGAGGCCGCACCCGCATCGGCTTCGACCCTTAATTCAGAGCCAACTGCGCCGATCGGGGATGGGTGGTTGGACGCCGCCTCGGGGGCTGCGATCCCAACGGCGATCAAGCCGAACACCAGCCCCGCACTCCGCGAGACTCGTGACTCTAAGGAGTCGGACTCCTCTTTGGACTCCGAACCCTCCGCGCCCCTGCCGATCGAATCCGATTGGGCGCCGATCATGGAGTTTACTGTCGCGGACATCTCTCAGCACTCGCCTTTCGGCGATATTCTGAAGACACTAAAGTCTCTCTCTTTATCAGGAGAGCCCTGGCCGGACTACGGTCAGCAAGGTTGGGATATGGACGATGAAGAAATCCAAAGCCCACCCACCACCCACTCTGTAGCCACTGTCGATGATTTAACTGACATGCTCGACTTTGACTCCAAAGACATTGACGGTACGAACGCCGATGAAGGAGACGATGAAGAACCAGTGCCTATTGGGCCCTGGAACGCTAGCTCATCATATGACGTATACATGGTGGACGCACCAAAAGATGACGACAAGGAGAGGAAGGACGCAGCGAAGGCTTGTTCCCTCGAAAATCAGTCAAAGCAGCGACGCAAGCGCCGCCCCAAATCCCGCCTCGACAGAAATAACGATCACACAGACCCAGCGCTGGAGCAGGGCGAACCGCTGCCGGACAACGGCAATCCAGATAATCAAACCGAACAAACAAATTCTATCAAGGATAATGGTCCGGACGACATAACGTCGGACAGGCACCCGGAGCAGCAGAATGCCCGTAAAAGGCTTGTTGCCACCGCGAGGAGTCTTAAAAAGAAGAAGCAAAGGCTCAAGCATGCGCAAGACACACTCCAAATCAGATGGAGTAAAATACTCAACACAGCAGCGAGGTACGGCGACAATCGCCCCTCCAAGAGATACCCAAAGCGGAAGCTGCTACCTGAATTCGATGAGGAGGCCTCAGACCCCCCACAACCAAATATCAAAGCAGCCACCTGGCCGGATAGATGACCCCTTTACCAACACAGAGCGGCATACAATGCCACTCACAATACAACACGCGACCCACGCGAGGGCTCGCACCCAAAGGACGGCGCAACAAGATCCATCTATGGACCACGCAAGCACGCCCCAGCATACAATGCAACACAACAAACATCCGAACAACGCGGTACACCTAGCTACAGGGGTGCCACACACCCCTTATGTTTCACCGATGAGGTGCTGGACCATGAATTTCCAGAGGGATTCAAACCCGTAAACATAGAGACATACGACGGAACAACAGACCCTGGGGTCTGGATTGAGGACTACATTCTTCATATCCATATGGCTCGAGGAGATGATCTCCATGCCATCAAGTACTTACCCCTCAAGATCAAAGGGCCAGCTCATCACTGGCTTAAAGGCCTCCCCGAAAGCTCCATTCGAAGTTGGGAAGAACTCGAAGACGCCTTTCGGGCAAATTTTCAAGGGACTTATGTCCGACCTCCGGATGCGGACGATTTGAGTCATATAACTCAACAGCCCAGAGAGTCAGCCTGAAAGCTTTAGAACATGTTTCTTACTAAAAAGAACCAGATTGTCAACTGTCCGGATGCCGAAGCCTTGGCAGCTTTTAAGCATAGCGTCCGTGACGAATGGCTGGCCAGACACCTCGGCCAAAATAAGCCGAGAACGATGTCCGCATTAACAAGGCTCATGACCCGCTTTTGCGTGGGTGAGGACAGCTGGCTAGCCAGATGCAGCACCAGTGGCCCCAGCACATCTGAAGCTAGAGATGGAAACGGGAAATCACGGTGCAATAGCAATAACAAACGCCGGAATGAAGAAGACATCACGAAGGGCACGATAGTAAACGCCGGATTCAAAAGCTCTCGGCCAGGTCAAAAGCTGCCCTCTAAAGGCACCAGGGATGAACTGTCCAGCCTCAACAAAATTCTGGACCAAGTATGTCAGATCCATAGTACCCCTGGTAAACCTGCTAATCATACCCACAGAGAATGTTGGGTCTTCAAGTAGTCCGGCAAGCTCAACGCCGTACACAAGGGGGAGGATACACCAAGTGAAGACGAGGACGAGCCTCCCAAGCAAGACACTGGGGAACAAAAGAAATTTCCACCAGAAGTCAAAACAGTAAACGTGTTACACGTGATCAAGGGAAAAAACAACGCGGCACTCCCAGGAAAATATACCCAAGTGCCTGTCACCGCGAAGTCCTGCCACTGGTCGTCTCAACCGATCACTTTCGACCATCATGATTACTCAGCAAGTATCCGACGTGCAGGATGGGCTGCCCTGGTATTGGACCCAGTAATTGGCGGATATCACTTCACACGAGTCTTGATGGACGGTGGCAGCAATCTAAACCTAATATATCAGGATATAATCTGCGGGATGGGGTTAGACCCAACAAAAATTCGCCATAGCAATACTACCTTTAAAGGAGTAACGCCAGGCCCAGGGGCTCGTTGTACGGGCTCCCTCCTACTACAAGTTATATTCGGCTCCCCCAGTAACTTCCCTCGCGAGCATTTAACCTTCCACATTGCTCCGTTCCAAAGTGGCTATCAAGCACTGCTCGGACGCGAAGATTTCGCTCGCTTTAATGCAATACCACACTACGCCTCCCTCACACTCAAGATGCCCGGTCCACGTGGCATCATCTCAGTGAAGGAAAATATCAAGCGATCTCTGCACGCCGAAGAGAGTGCGGCTGCCTTGGCAGCCGCACACTAAAGGCGCCCAGACCAGTGAAAGCATCCAATAGGTCGTCAAGACCTCAGACACAACTAATCAAGTCCGGCGCCGCTATTTATACCGAATAAATGGTCACACCCCTATTTGTCAATACAAGGGGCTCAACGCGCGCAGACAAGTGGCAATTTTTTCTCATCTTGAATTATACATGGTTTCTTTAAAAATTATCTTTTTGCACGACAACTTTTTCACCTAAATTCCTCTCTTTCACAGACGATCATCGTGCTACACCCGTCCAGGATACAGCACAACGGAGACACAAGCGCAAACGTGCAGCAGGGGCCCACTCCAAGGATTCTTTTTAGATTAAGACCCTGCGTAAACCTTTTTTACTGTCTCTTGTTGATACATATCCACCGTTGAGAAGGATGCTGACGTCTTGGCATGTGGCCACGCCAGAACAATGCACGTACCTGGACACAAGGGGCTTCTTACAAAGGCCATTATTTAGGCCCGGTTTATACCACAAAGACCGAATACCTTAGGGAGTGTTCGGCGTCGCGAGTTTGGCCCTATATGCATCATCTCTGAATCATTGTCTTTGGTCAAATGTTGGGTTTGCCCGGCTCCTGTGTTTTGGTGCCTTACGTTCCGCTTTATCGGCTAGGGTAGCACTAGGAGAACTACTGCGATTGTGCCCTGGTTCATTCGGACGAGCACCTCAGTAGAGAAAGCCGAAAACTGACTGTCATGATATAGCGTGAGACTGGTCAACCACTCGATGAACTGTTGGAATGTTAGAATTCCTCTGCCTTAACAAAGGGCTATTTCCCGGCCAAGCATGTATGCACCCCAGGATCGGGAGAGTGCGGAGCCACCAGGGGCTATCTAGTAGCCCCACTGTCAAACTCCTATGGCTAAGTGAAAGTGCAAAAGCATTATAGTCCGGTTGCCTCGCTCGCTCCGCTATCACCTCCTTAATAGGACCAAGACATTGGGTTAAGTGTGAACGCGTGTTTTTTGCGAGCACCTCCACATTATATGCGTGGGGGTTGAAGCCGACGGCTGCAATCTTTCAGGTTATACACATGTATACATAAACGGCCACCCAAGAGGCATCATATTACTTTCAGGCAAAAGTATAAAAATAGCCTTATAAAAATTTATAAAAGCATTTCGCTTACAATGAGATTACATATCACTCAAACATAATATTTTTTGAGCACTGGGTCTCTATCAAACGAGCACCCTCAAAAACTTCTTCAAAGTAGTGCTCAGCAGCCATTCGGCCTATGGCCGAATCCCGCGCTGCAATAGTGGTAGCATCCATCTCCGTCCAGTATGATTTAACACGGGCAAAGGCCATCCGTGAGCCCTCTATGCACGCCGACCTCTTCATAGCATTAATGCGCGACACCACGTCATGGAACTACTGCACCAAGCTGAAATAGTTGTTCGGTTTTGGCCTTTCCGGCCATAGCTGATCCATAACAGACCTCATGGCGAGTCTGGACAACCTATTCAGTTCGGCCCATTCGGCTAATTGGTCAGTCAATGAAAGCGGACGCTCGGGAGAATGGAATTGTGTCCAAAACAACTGGTCTACTTCACAGTCCATCTGACCCTGGATGTACTTGGCCGCATCGGTAGCGCTTGCCGCCAAATCCATATACACATCCTCCGAACTCCACAGCCGATCTAGAGGGGCATACCGTGGATCTCCGAACTTCCTCCGCAACATAAAGGATTTCCCAGCTACAATATCCCCGGCTTCCCGCAGCTCCTCCTTCTTCGCCCTCATAGCAGAGCGGATGTCTTTTCTCGTCGCAGCGGCCTTCTCAAGGTCCGATGCCTGCGCTAGGTTTTCCTTTTCAAGAACCCGGCAACGGTCGGCGGCGGCTTTTAATTCTATGGCCATCTTGGCCATCTTATCTTGGCTCTCGCCATGCGCGGCCTTCTCGGTTTTCAACTCTTCGGCCGCCTTCAAAGCAGCCGCATTACCTAACCTCGCTTGTTCCTTGGCTCGGGGAAGTTTTGCCCACAAGGCTTCAACAGTGGCAGCTCCATCTGCAGTCACAACATATTAAGATACTGGCATCATGTTGCTCTTACTATGTGGCGTTTACCAGATAATGAAACTTACCCTGTGCCTCGTCAAGCCTTTTGTTAACAAGCTCGATGTCGGCGTCTGCCGCATCCAACTGCCGTTTTAAATGGGCAAACTCGCTAGTCCGGATAGCCACCGGAGCTTCCATCACCTGCACATAGAGGCAGTATGGCTATTACCTGGGAATATGATCCTCTATTCGTCGTTGTTTCCGACGACAACCAGAGTCTCAGGGGCTACTATCTACACAGGGCAAACCTAGCATGTGCAGGACTAACATACATTATTTTACGTACCTCAAAGCCTGTCAATAGACTCATAAGAGCTTCATGCAATCCGCTGTCGGCGGATGAGATTCTCTTCATCACCGTATTCATCAGCATACGGTGTTCATCTGAGATGGCCGCTCGCCCCACCAACTCCCTCAGAACATCCGATCGCACACCAGACGGTGCCAGACTCTTTTGTCTGCTCTCTTCGGGAGCCGGACACTGGGAGCTTCGGGGGTTAATGGGATTATCTTCTGGCCTCACCGGACTCGGAGAGGCCCTCCGCAACGACACTTCGGGGTCGCCCTCTTCTGGAGCGGAGGAGTCCGGAGAAGGCGTTTCACTCTCCATCATCTCTGGAAGAAGATCCCCCCAAGACGAGCTCATTTGAGAGGGGCTAAGGCCCGAACTGCAAAGATATATGCGGTGGTTATTTTCTCAGAAGAAAAAGATGGCATACCTGCACTCTTAAAGTATTTTCGGGTCACTTACGACTCGCTGGAGAATTGATTCCCCCGCGTACTTTGTGCGGCAAAAGCACCCCCCCGAGGTAGGACCCTCTGTGGGAGACTTCTTCTCCCGTTTGGAAGCTTCGGCGTCCGAATCCCCGGGCGCAGTCCTTTTCCTCCTCCGGTCGTCTTCCTTCATGGAGATGCTCACTCCCTCGATTAGAATGGGCAGCGTTGGGGGCCCGCGTCCGCTCGTATTATCCTCCCCAGTATCTTCCCTCAAGGCCTCCGGGCAAGGTGCGACCTGGAGCATCTTTTCCAATACCGGATTGTCCAAACCCTCAGGGAGGGGGGCCGAACACCGAATCAATTTCGTCTTTGTTAGCCAGTCCTGGTCAAAAAGCAAACTCTCAGAAATAACTTCGTAAAAAATGAGAGATAGTATGTTCGGCCGAAAGACTCCTTACCGGTTTGGCGGCGCGGTTACTGCTCAGGCCCACGTCCTCGGTGATTTCCGGACACTCTACCTGAGGTCTGAAGAATGACTTGTACATCTCCTCGTGCGTCAGGAAGACGAAATTTTGAATGACACGCGGTCCCTCAGGATTGAACTCCCACAAGCGAAGGGGCCGGCGTTTGCAAGGCTGGACTTGACGAACCAGCATAACTTGTATTACCGCAACCAAACTAAAATCTCCATTGAAGAGATCTCGAATGCGGCTTTGCAGTATAGGCACGTCCTTGGCTGGACCCCAGCTCAGACCTCTGCGGATCCATGACATCAGTTGTGGTGGAGGGCCCGAGCAGAAAACAGGGGCGGCCACCCACTTGGCACTTCTAGGAGCCGTGATGTAGAACCACTCCTGTTGCCACAATTCAGACACCTCTGGAATGGAACCTTTGGGCCATGGAGCTCCCGTCATCTTACATATTGAGGCACCTCTGCACACTGCATATTGCCCCTCGATCATCTTCGACTTTACTTCAAATGTCTTGAGCCATAGGCCAAAGTGAGGGGTAACCCGGAGGAAAGCCTCAAACACGACAATAAATGTCGTGATATGAAGAAAGGAGTCCGGAGCTAGATCATGGAAATCTAGCCCATAATAAAACATCAAACCCCTGACGAAAGGATCCAGAGCAAGGCCTAGACCTCGGAGGAAGTGGGAGACGAACATGACGTTCTCGTTGGGTTCGGGGGAGGGGACGGCCTGCCCTCGGGCAGGCAGCCGATGCAAAACCTCGGCGGTCAGATATATGGCCTCCCTCAACTTTTTGATGTCTTCTTCCGTGACGGAGGAGGGCACCCATCGGCCTTGAAGGCTAGATCCGGACATGATTGAAGGTTCGGAGCACCTGACCTGAACTTTGGGTGTTTGAGATTGAGGTGGGGGAAGGATTCGATTGAGCATGGGAGGGAAAAATAAAAGCTTTGTCCCTTTATAAAGAGGGTGAATATCAAGCGTCCTCTCTGTGGCCGTTTGGACTTGCCTATAGTCTAGGAGTCCTAGAAGCGGTTGGGTTACCCATGCCCGTATTGATGAGAATCCTGGAATAAGGGGACATGATCTCTGCTTCAACGAGACGTGCCAAGGAAACCGCCTCGCATGGCACGCTGAGGTGGGACAATAAAACGATTCGAATAAAGGCTTGGCCGTGGTGCGATGTCACACTACGGAATACGTCAGAAGATTAGATCTGTGTAAATATTATTCTCTCTATGGCAATATGTGGAAACTTATTTTACAGAGTCGGACACTATCTTTGTGTTCAAAACCTTCTATGAAGTACTTGGAGGAGGAACCCGCCTTGCAATGTCGAAGACAATCTGCGCACCGGACTCGTCGTCATTGAAACCTGGTTCAGGGGCTACTGAGGGAGTCCTGGATTAGGGGGTGTCCGGATGGCCGGACTATACCTTCAGTCGGACTCCTGGACTATGAAGATACAAGATTGAAGACTTCGTCCCGTGTCCGAGAGGGACTTTCCTTGGCGTGGAAGGCAAGCTTGGCGATACGGATATGTGGATCTCCTACCATTGTAACCGACTTTGTGTAACCCTAACCCTCTCCGGTGTCTATATAAACCGGAGGGTTTTAGTCCGTAGGACAACATATAGAACAACAATCATACCATAGGCTAGCTTCTAGGGTTTAGCCTCTCCGATCTCGTGGTAGATCTACTCTTGTACTACCCATATCATCAATATTAATCAAGCAGGACGTAGGGTTTTATCTCCATCAAGAGGGCCCGAACCTGGGTAAAACTTCGTGTCCCTTGCCTCCTGTTACCATCCGGCCTAGACGCACAGTTCGGGACCCCCTACCCGAGATCCGCCGGTTTTGACACCAACATGAAGTTTCTGTCCCTAGAAAACTTTATGATGAGTGGGAACCTACTATTAAGATTAAGATTAAAGATTATGAGTGCCATGCTTTGTGTGATTTGGGTGCTAGCATTTCCACGATTTCGAAAACTTTATGTGATGTGTTAGGTTTCCATGAATTTGATGATTGTTCTTTAAATTTGCATCTTGTGGATTCCACTATTGAAAGACCTATGGGAAGGATTAATGATGTTCTTATTGTTGCAAATAGGAATTATGTGGCCGTAGATTTCATTGTTCTGGATATAGATTGCAATCCTACATGTCCTATTATTCTTGGTAGACCTTTCCTTAGAAAGATTGGTGCAATTATTGATATGAAAGAAGGAAACATTAGATTTCAATTTCCGTTAAGGAAGGGCATGGGACACTTTCCTGGAAATAAAATTAAGTTGCCATATGAATCTCTTATGAGAGCTATTTATGGATTGCATACCAAAGATGACAATACCTAGATCTATTTGTGTTTTTATGTCTAGCTAAGGGCGTTAAACAATAGCGCCTGTTGGGAGGCAACCCAATTTTATTTTTGTTCTTTGCTTTTTGCTTCTGTTTTGTAATAAATAATTCATCTAGCCTCTGGTTAGATGAGGTTTTGTGTTTTAATTAGTGTTTGAGTCAAGTAAGACCTTTGGGATGGCTTACGGTGATAGTTGATTTGATCTTGCTGAAAAACAGAAATTTTTTCGCTCAGGAAAAAATTCTCACTTTTAACAAATGCGCGATAAAATAGTGATTCTTTTTGTAGAAGATTAAGATACAAATGTTCCAGGTTGTCCTAATATTTCAGAATTTTTGGAGATACATAAGTATTCGAGAGTTACAGATTACTACAGACTATTCTGTTTTGGACAGATTCTGTTTTCTATGTGTTGTTTGCTTATTTCGATGAATCTATGGGTAGTATCGGGGGCTATGAACCATGTAAAAGTTGGAATACAATATATATTAAACCAAAAGTGGTGATTTATTTTCTTATACTAACGGAGCTTATGAGATTTTCTGTTGAGTTTTGTGTTGTGAAGTTTTCAAGTTTTGGGTAAGGATTTGATGGACTATGGTATAAGTAGTGGCAAGAGCCTAATCTTGGGTATGCCCAAGGTACCCAATGTAACATTCAAGGAAAAAAAGAGCCTAAGCTTGGGGATGCCCCAGAAGGCATCCCCTCTTTCGTCTTTGTCTATCGGTAACTTTACTTGAGGCTATATTTTATTCACCACATGATATATGTTTTGCTTGGAGCGTCTTGTATGATATGAGTCTTTACTTTTTAGTTTGCCACAATCATCCTTGCTATACACACATTTTGGGAGGGACACGCATGAATCGTGATTTATTAGAATACTCTATGTGCTTCACTTATATCTTTTGAGCTAGGCAATTTTGCTCTAGTGCTTCACTTATATCTTTTTAGAGCACGTCGGTGGCTTTATTTTGTAGAAATTATTGAAGTCTCATGCTTCACTTATAATATTTTGAGAGTCTCTAAACAACATGATAATTTTCTTTTGTTATGAATTTAGTCCTAATATGATAGACATCCAAGAGGGATATAATAAAAACTTTCATATAAAGTGCATTGAATACTATGAGAAGTTTGATTCCTTATGATTATTTTGAGATATAGATATGGTGATATTAGAGTCATGCTAGTGAGTAATTGTGAATTGGAGAAATACTTGTGTTAAGGTTTGTGATTCCTGTAGCATGCACGTATGGTGAACCATTATGTAACGAAGTTGGAGCATGAGGTATTTTTTGATTGTCTTCCTTATGAGTGGTGGTCGGGGACGAGCCATGGTCTATTCCTACCAATCTACCCACTAGGAGCATGCACGTAGTACTTTGTTTTGATGACTAATAGATTTTTTCAATAAGTATGTGAGTTCATTATGACTAATGTTGAGTCCATGAATTATAAGCACTCTCACCCTTCCACCATTGCTAGCTCTCTAGTACCGCACAACTTTCGTCGGTACCATACACCCACCATATACCTTCCTTAAAACAGCCACCATACCTACCTATTATGGCATTTCCATAGCCATTCTGAGATATATTGCCATGCAACTTTCCACCGTTCCATTTTATTATGACACGTTCCAGCATTGTCATATTTCTTTGCATGATCATGTAGTTGACATCATATTTGTGGCAAAGCCACCGTTCATAATTCTTTCATACATGTCGCTCTTGAGTCATTGCACATTCTGGTACACCGTGATACGTCTCCAACGTATCGACTTTTCCCAACGCTTTTCCTCTTGTTTTGGACTCTAATTTCCATGATTTGAATGAAACTAACCCCGGACTGACGTTGTTTTCAGCAGAACTACCATGGTAATGTTTTTGTGCAGAAATAAAAGTTCTCAGAATGGAATGAAACTTTGCGAGGAATTTTATACAATAAACAAGAATTTCTGGAGCCAAGACCTATTGGAGAGGGGCACCTAGATGGGCACAACCTACCAGGGCACGCTCCCCTCTCCTGGCGCGCCCAGGTGGGTTGTCCCCACCTGGTGGCCCCGTAGACCCTGAAACCGACGCTATAAAATCCTATTTTCCAGAAAAAATAGGGAGAAAGAATTATCACGATCCACGGGACGGAGCCGCCGTCACCTCTTGTTCTTCATTGGGAGGCCAAATCTGGAGTCCGTTTGGGACTCTGGATTGGTGGGTCTTCGTTCTTCGTCATCACCAACCCTACTCCATCGCCAATTCCATGATTCTCCCCACCGAGAGTGTGTAATTCCTTCGTTGGCTCGCTGGTCGGTGAGGAGTTGGATGAGATTCATCATGTAATCGAGTTAGTTTTGTTAGGGCTTGATCCCTAGTATCCACAATGTTCTAAGATTGATGTTGCAATGACTTTGCCATGCTTAATGCTTGTCACTTTGGGCCCGGGTGCCATGAATTCAGATCTGAACCATTTATGTTATCACCATTATGTCCATGTTCTAGATCCGATCTTGCAAGTTATAGTCACCTACTACGTGTTATGATCCAGCAACCCCCGAGTGACAATAGTAGGGACCACACCCGGTGATGACCGTAGTTGTAGGAGTTCATGTATTCACCGTGTGTTAATGCTTTGTTCCGGTTCTCTATTAAAAGGAGGCCTTAATATCCCTTAGTTTCCAATAGGCCCCCGCTGCCACGGGAGGGTAGGACAAAAGATGTCATGCAAATTCTTTCCATAAGCACGTATGATTATTCATGGAATACATGCCTACATTATATTGATGAACTCGAGCTAGTGTCGTATCTCCCAAGGTTATAATTGCACCATGATGAATATCATCCAACAAGTCACCTATCCAATGCCTACGAATTTATCCTATATTATTCATGCTAAGTTACTACTGCTTTCATCACTGTTACACTTGCTACAAAATTACTGCTATCACTGTTACCGTTACCGTTGCTGCTGCTACTATTACCAAAACTATCATACTACTTTGCTACTGATCACTTCGTTGCAGATAATTAATCTCCAGGTGTGGTTGAATTGACAACTCAGCTGCTAATACCTTCAAATATTCTTTGGCTCCCCTTGTGTCGAATCTATAAATTTGGGTTGAATACTCTACCCTTGAAAACTGTTATGATCCCCTATATTTGTGGGTTATCAAGATCTTTCCTGGCGGTGTTGCCGGGGAGTATAGATATATTTGTTGAGTCACTTGGGATTATTCTCATATTATCACTATGAAGAATCTGAAGGACGCTAAGACTAAGATTTTTCCATCAAGGACGATGGGAGGTAAGGAACTGACATCCAGTTCTGCTTTAGATTCACCTTATGTTATAAGTAAACTTGCAACACCACCACATGCTATTAATTCTGATATGTCACAAGTTATTAATGATGCTAATTCTTCTATGGGTAATGCGTATGATGATGCTAGTACCTTGCTTGATAATGATGATGTGCCACTTGATGAATTTCTTGATAAACAAATCGATAGAGTAATACAACATGATGTTGTTGAATCTGATGATGAGCTTGAAACTGAATCTCCTGAAACACCTGCTAGAACTAGCCTTCCTAGATATGAATTGCCTAAGGTATAGGAAGGTTATGTTATGAATGAGGACACAACTAGAGATATTCTTGCTTGTAGGGATAGAGATGATCTAGAGAAATTATTATGCAAGTATAAAGAAAAATCTCTAAATGCTAGAATGAAATGTGATCCTAAGTTTGCTACTTCACCTATCTTTATTGATGATAAGGATTATGAATTCTCTGTCGACCCAGAGTTAATTACTTTGGTTGAATCTGATCCTTTCCATGGTTATGAAACTGAACTGTTGTGGCACATCTTACTAAGTTGAATGACATAGCCAGCCTTTTTACTCATGATGAGAAAACTCGCTATTACTTTATTCTCAAATTATTTCCGTTCTCATTAAAGGGTGATGCTAAAGCTTGCTGCAATACTCTTGCTCCTGGTTGAGTGCTTAGTCCTCAGGATATGATTTATTACTTCTCTGGAAAATATTTCCCTGCTCATAAGAAACAAGCTGCCTTGTAGGAAATATTTAACTTTGTTCAAATTCAAGAAGAGAGTCTCCCACAAGCTTGGGAGAGGCTATGCTAATTACTTAATGATTTGCCTGATCATCCTCTTAAGAAAAATGAAATACTTGATATCTTCTATAATGGACTAGCCGATGCTTCTAGGGATTTCCTAGACAGTTGTGCTGGTTGTGTTTTCAGGGAACGAACTGTTGGACAAGATGAGGAATTATTGAATAACATATTGAAAAATTATGATGGTTGGACTCTTCTTGAACCACCATCTAAAACCACTCCAAAGAAGAGGGTATATTATATCTCAGTCCTGAAGATATGCAAGAGTCAAAGAAATCTATGAAGGAAAAAGGTATTAAAGCTGAGGATGTTAAAAATTTACCTCCTATTGAAGAAATACATGGGCTTAATTCACAACCACCTCCTAAGGTGGTAGAGGTAAATTCCCTTTTGAAGTTCAATGATAATGATAATCCTCACAATATGCACCCTAGTCAATGCCTTTATGATTTTGAAAACAATATTAGAAAACAAGATCACTTCAATGCAAATGTTATGAAACAATTGAAATACAATTCTGATATGATTGCTCGCATGAGTGACATGTTATTTAGAATTTCAAATGATGTTTGAGGTGTTGGAAAGCATGCTTTTGTGGTAAAAACCCAGTTAGAACAAGTTGTAATCTCAAAGAGAATTGCTTGATGAAATTAATAATAATATACATGACTTTGCTATTAGAGTTGCAACTAGTGGAGGTAAAATGACTCAGGAACCACTTTATCCTGAGGGACACCCTAAAAGAATAGAACATGATTCACAAAGGAACAACATGACTACACCTAGTCCTTCTAAAAAGAAAAAGAAAAATGATAGGACTTTGCATACTTCTAGTGAACCTGGAATAGAAAAACCTCCTCACAATGATAATGAAGTTTCGATCTCTGATGCTGAAACTCAGTCTGGTAATGAAAAAGATAATGATGAAACTCAGTCTGATAATGAAAAACATAATGCTGGTGTTCATGAAGACTCTCAACCAAATAATAAAGAACCAGACAATGATGTTGAGATAGAACCACTTGTTGATCTTGATAACCCACAACCTAAGAGTAAAAGGTATGATAAAGGAGACTTTGTTGCTAGAAAACACGGTAAAGAAAGAGAACCGTGGGTTCAAAAACCTATGCCTTTTCCACCTAAACCTAAGTCAACTAAAAAGAATGATGATGAAGAATTTGAACGCTTTGCTGAAATGCTGAGGCCAGTCTTTTTGCGTACTCGCTTGACTGATATCTTGAAAATGCCTCCCTATGCAAAGTATATGAAAGACATCATCACCAATAAAAGAAAAATACTGGAAGCTGAAATCTCCAGTATGCTTGCTAATTATACTTTTAAAGATGGAGTACCTAAAAAACTTGGTGATCCGGGAATACCAACTATACCTTGCTCCATCAAAAAGAATTATGTGAAAACTGCTTTGTGTGATTTAGGAGCTGGTGTTAGTGTTATGCCTTTCTATACAAAAGACTTGATTTGAATAAACTCACACCTACTGAAATATCTTTGCAAATGGTTGATAAATCAACTGCCATTCCTATCGGTATTTGTGAGGATGTGCCCATTGTTGTTGCTAATGTTACTATTTTGACTGACTTTGTTGTACTTGCCCGAGGACGACAACATGTCGATTATCCTTGGTATACCATTCTTGAATACTGTAGGGGCTGTTATTGATTGCAATAAAAGCAAGTTCACTTTTCATATCAATGGTAATGAGCATACAGTGCACTTTTCGAAGAAACAATTCCGAGTGAATGGTATTAATGTTATTGAAAAATCTCCGACAATGACTATTGGAAGTTTTCAAATACCTCTACTTACTGTCAAAAAGAAATATGAAATGCTTATTGTTGGGGAGGTAACTTAGTGATTTACAAAAGTTCTTCGGTTTCATGCTAATCAAAAGTGGTTGTTAATAAGATTTGATCAACCTTATTAATAGATCATTTTTTAGCGGTATGAAGTCGATGAATTTAGTAAGCACTACCTTCTGTCCCTACTTTTAGTTTTCTGTTTTTATTAGTTAAATAAAATAAAATGCCACGTTTTTTCTGTTTTCTGAATTTCCCGTGCAATAAAAAATGACCCAAAAATAAAAGTTCTCAGAATGTCCTGAAAATTTAATACGATTTTTTCTAAATATTTCTGAATTTCTGGTACAAATAATATGAGAGGGAGGTGCACGAGGTGGGCACAACCCACCTGGGCGCGCCAGGACCCCCAGGCGCACCCTGCTGGTTTGTGGTCCCCACGTGGGCCCCCTCACTTATCTCTTTACACCACATCATCACCTACCTCCAGAAAAAATTCCCCATAGCTCTCTCTCTCTCTCCTGTTCTTACTCTCAAGCCCACGGATTTCGATCTCTTTGCTCGAAGCTCTGTTTTCGAAACTATTTCGGGGGATTGTTGCTTGGTATGTGACTCCACCGTTTGTCCATTTAGTTTTAGTTTTAGTGGTTTATATTTTGAATAATTAGCTACTCTTGGTGATGCTGTAGATGAGCTTGCATGTTGAATTCTTAGAGTTCTAAGTAGTTTGAATGCTTTCTATGGACTCTATTTATCCCTATGAGTAGTTGGTATCATTTTCATGAAGTTTTGTTGAGAAAATTTTGTGGGCTAATAAATTTCAGAATTTTTGTTCATAGGAAAACCATGAATATCTTTAGGAAGTTTGGCTCCAAGAAGAACTCCAGGGGTGATATTGGGGAGTCATCTCACAGCGATCTCCATCCTCGGAGGTTGGTGGAAGTACGATCGTGTGAATGGCCGCACACCTAGTTCATGGAAGAGGCTGGAATCCTTCAGGAGTTCACACAATATGCTGCTAATGTCGGCCTCACCAACTTCATCTCAGCTGAATGCAAACAATATCATCTCCTCACAAACTCCTTTGTTCAAAGCTTTACTTTCTTCTCTAGGAATAAACCTCATGAAGTGCGATTTTATTTATATGCTGAAACCCATCAGATACCACTTACTGCATTTTGTAACATGTGCATGATCCCTTCTGATGGGAGTTTAGTTGAGCCTAGGTCGGCGGAGTTTGAGGCCTTTTATCGTACTTTGACAATGGGTGATGAGAGAGGGGTGTCGGCTATCACTGCCACTAGCATACACTTTCCTATAGTGCATTATTTTACTTTATTTATCGCTGAGTGTTTGCTTGGTAGAGAAAAGGTGGGTACGCTCAGCGCACCAGAGTTTGCTGTTTTACTTTGCACACTAGAAGGTGACACCACTTATAGCTTGGGAGCTATTGTGGCATGTCGCCTCCACATTAATAGGTCCAAGGGTAAAATACTTGGTGGGATTTTCGCTACTCATTTGGCGGCACACTTCGAGGTAGAGATACACCTTCATGATTATCCTCTGACCAAGGTTTACCTAGACCGTACAGCCATGGAATACCACCATTTCATTGCAAAAGATTACCCCGACATCCCTATTCCTTATAACTTGGTTTTCAACATCGAAACTTATGATATTATTCCATTGCCTTCTCCTTCTTTGTTTGATCTTGTTGCAAGGGGCAGATATAGGATTATTTATGCGGACATCATCGCCTACCGGAACGATTAGGCTGCTGCAGAGGAGGAGGAAGAGCCTCAATAGTGGGATCAGTGGATGCCCGCTCCTCAGTACCCCAACTACTATCCAGGCTTCTGATCGATTACCAAGCTAGGCCAAAAGCCTAAGCTTGGGGGAGTACGTGTTTCCCACCGACACTACATTCATGTTCACTTATTCCATTTGTTGGTGTTCACACTTTTTCATTGTATCATCCATGCTTAATTTTATTTTTCTTGCTTTCTTCTTGTGTGTTTGAAAATCTTTGGAAAAACGAAAAAATTAGTTGTAGTTAGTTTACTTTCTATGCATGCTTAGCTGTAATATAAAAAAGAAAACCCAAAAAGATTTCATTGTTCTTCTTTTGCTTGTTGGGAGCTTTCCCATGTAAATAGTTTTTCTCGTTTTTTATTTTCCCTTTTATTTGCTTGTCCAAGGAAACCAAAAACTCTAAAAATATTTCAGTTGTTTCTCTGAATTTATTTTCCTGTTTTCAAGTTGTACCGAGGAGAAGACCACGATGAAAATGTTGAGTGGCTCTCATATGAATAACTTTTGAACTAATAAAGCACCCATTTGACCTTGTCTTCTTCTATTGAATAAAATGTTTGCAGATCCAGCTTAGTCCATGGCACTCTTGTACTATTCTTATTTTCACATCGTTCGGTCGTGCAAGTGAAAGGCAATAATGATGATATTCGATGAACTGGTCGTGGCAGAGAGAAACTGGTATGAACTCGACTTGTTATGTTTGTGTAAATATGTTTAACCTAGTATCCATGATTCAGCCCATTATGATTAAACATGTTTGCAATGAAAATTAGAGATTATAGTTTCTCATGCCATGCATAAGTAGTTAGGAATGGATAATGATTTATCTTTGAACTCAACATTGTGTTAAAATGATTGTGATGTAGTATGATGATATGGTATCCTCCTTTGAATGTTCAAGTGACTTGACTTGGCACATGTTCATGCATGTAGTTGAATAAAAACCAACATAGCCTCTATGATATATATGTTCATGGTGTTCATATCCTACTCATGCTAGTGTCCAATATTACTTATGCATAATGCATGTTCATGATCGTTGTTGCTCTCTAGATGCCCGCTTCTCAATCTAATTGCTAGCCTTCGCCTGTACTAAGTGGGAATTCTGCTTGTACATCAAAAACCATAAATCCAAAGTTATTCCAGATGAGTCCACCATACCTACCTATATGCGCTATTACCCTGCCGTCCTAAGTAAATTTGCATGTGCCACCTCTAAAAACTTCTAAACTATATCATTTTTGTGTGCCTGGATCGTTCATGGAACGCCAGGAGGTGGTCGGTATCTTCCATGCTAAGCGGGTTATTCTTAGGTAGAGTGTTTATTCACTCGCCATCGCATAAGAAATGGGTGGTAATAGGGATGCCCACTCCCAAACTATAAACAGAAAAGGCTTACAAATAATCAAACGAAAACTCCCAATGGGGTCAAAACCTTCACTTTTATCGCTTGGGAACCGCCACTAGCGTGCTTAGCATGGAAGATATTGATAACTGATAGTCATGAAGTAAATGAGAAGGGTGCATGTCTCAAAATATCGTTTACCTCTATTTTAAAAACTAGAGCTCTGGCACCTCTGCAAATCACTGCTTCCTTCTGCGAAGATACTATCTATTTACTTTTATGTTGTGTCATCACCTTCTTAAACAAGCGCCAGAACCTGAGAGCGCTGCTTTTATGACTTATGCATTGTGTGTAGCTAATGTTGGGTGCATCATGACTGGATCTTTTCTACCATGAATTGCAATGTTTAGTCACAGCTTGAACTTTGGAGGTGCTCTACATTTATGTTTTGCGGTCTCAGAAAGGGCTAGCGAGATACCACTATTGTCATATTATATCATGGTTGTTTTGACAACGTGTTGCTGTTTGAGATATCTTATTATTCCTCGCTAGCTGATTGCATCATTGATATGAGTTAATATAATCTTTAAGAGTTATTGTCAGAATGGTTAGTTATAATGTTGGCTGTAAACCTGGTTCACGGAATGGAACGAAACTTTGCGAGGAATTTTTATACAATAAACAAAAATTTCTGGAGCCAAGACCTACCGGAGAGGGGCGCCTGGGTGGGCACAACCCACCAAGGCGCTCCCCCCTCTCCTGGTGCCCCAAGGTGGGTTGTCCCCACCTGGTGGCCCCGCAGACCCTGAAACCGATGCTATAAAATCCAATTTTTCCAGAAAAATCAGGGAGAAAGAATTATCCTGATCCACGAGACGGAGTCGCCGTCACCTCCTGTTCTTCATCGAGAGGCAGATCTGGAGTTCGTTTGGGACTCTAGAGAGGGGGATCTTCGTTCTTCGTCATCACCAAACCTTCTCCATCACCAATTCCATGATGCTCCCCACCAGGATTGAGTAATTCCTTTATAGGCTCGCTGGTCGGTGAGGAGTTGGATGAGATTCATCATGTAATCGAGTTAGTTTTATTAGGACTTGATCCCTAATATCCACTATGTTCTAAGATTGATGTTGCTATGACTTTGCCATGCTTAATGCTTGTCACTTTGGGCCCGGGTGCCATGATTTGAGATCTGAACCGTTTATGTTATCACCATTATATCCATGTTCTAGATCCGATCTTCCAAGTTATAGTCACCTACTACATGTTACAACCCGGCAACCCTGGAATGACAATGTAACGCCCCGAGACCGATGTGCAGGTGTCTTCCAGTTACTCGCTGTCATTGCCATGTCATTTGCTTGCATGTTGCATTTCATCATTTCATCATGTGCATTGCATCATCATGTTTTCGAAACTTGCATTCGTCCGGGTCTCCCCGTTCTCTCCGTTGTCCGTTTTGAGCCCAACCACACTCGCACGCGCCCGCGGCATGTTCGGAATAGTATTTTTATAAATGGCTGAAAAATGTTCTCAGAATGGGTTGAAAGTTGTCATGCGGTGTTATTATAGTGTAGATAGGCCGCCTGCCAAGTTTCATCGCATTCGGAGTCCGTTTGACGCCCCAACGGATAACTATAGCGGCAATATAGTCGGTCAAATCGTCGGACGTTTTCGTTCTCCGAAAACTATTGTCGGGCTTTCCCTCTCTTTCCTCCCTAGACCATCTACACAATCCACTACCTACTGCCAGGCCCAACCTAAGCTCTCTCGTCAGCCCGCGGCCCTCCTTGCGCACGGGCAGTCGTCTCCGATGGGTCCGGCTCATCCCCTAACATCTATAAAACATCTCCGTTTTTCTTTTTGGTCTCCCTAGCCTATTTATCCGGGACCATCTAATTAAGATCGGAGGGACCAAATTCCCCTATCCATAAATCCACTTGTATATATAAATTGAACCAAACCCTAAAAACTAGGTCATTTGTCCCCCTAGGCGCCACCTACAACCTGCTCCTTCCTCGGATCAGCCGCCGCCACCCACCTCATTTTCCTCACCAGACCAATCCTGCAGCCTCCTCCCGATCCACCAACTCAATTACCTGATCCAAAATTCCTCTCGGCCTCCACACTGTAGCCTCCACCCACCACCTCCCCAAGCGAGGAGCTCAACCGCACCCGCAAGGGCGCCTCGGCCTTCCAACGCTAGCCCGACGAACAACATCAGCCACCACCACGGTCAGCCAGGCCACCGAGGACCAGGTTGCCACGCCCCTGCCTTCTCTCCATTTGCTCCCCATGCTCCTCTCTCTCTGTTGTCTCACCTTCTCTGTTGCTAGTTGCAGGTGAAGCTGAAGTTTGTTCCATGTTGGAACATGGATATGTTGGGATATCACAATATCTCTTATTTAATTAGTGCATCTATATACTTGGTAAAGGGTGGAAGGCTCGACCTTATGCCTGGTGTTTTGTTCCACTCTTGCCGCCCTAGTTTCCGTCATACCGGTGTTATGTTCCTTGATTTTGCGTCCCTTATGCGGTTGGGTGTTATAGGAACCCCTTGACAGTTCGCTTTGAATAACACTCCTCCAGCAAGGCCCAACCTTGGTTTTACATTTGCCTAACAACCTATTACCCTTCCCTTGGGTCAGCCAACCCAAGGGTCATCTTTATTTTAAACCACCCCCCGGGCCAGTGCTTCTCTAAGTGTTGGTCCGAACCGAGCTGCCTGCCGGGCCACCTCGGGGAAACTTGAGGGCTGGTTTTACTCCTAGCTAGTCTCATCCGGTGTTGCCCTGAGAATGAGATACGTGCGACTCCTATCGGGATTGTCAGCACATCGGGTGGCTTTGCTGGTCTTGTTTTACCATTGTCGAAATGTCTTGTAACCGGGATTCCGAGACTGATCGGGTCTTTTCGGGAGAAGGAATATCCTTTGTTGACCGTGAGAGCTTGTGATGGGCTAAGTTGGGACACCCCTACAGGGTATAAACTTTCAAGAGCCGTGCATGCGGTTATGTGTCAGATGGGGATTTGTTAATATCCGGTTGTAGAGAACTTGATACTTAACTTAATTAAAATACATCAACCGCATTTGTAGCCGTGATGGTCTCTTTTCGGCGGAGTCCGGGAAGTGAACACGGTTTTGGAGTTACGTTTGAACGTAAGTAGTTTCAGGATCACTTCTTGATCACTTCTAGCTTCTCGACCGTTGCATTGCTTCTCTTTTCGCTCTTATTTGCGTATGTTAGCCACCATATATGCTTAGTGCTTGCTGCAGCTCCACCTCATTACCCTATCCTACCCATAAGCTTAAATAGTCTTGATCTCGCGGGTGTGAGATTGGTGAGTCCTCGTGACTCACGGATACTTCCAAACAGTTGTAGGTGCCGATGATACCAGTGCCAGGTGATGCAACCGAGCTCAAGTGGGAGCTCGATGAAGATCTTGATGATTGTTTTGTGTCTTTTCCGGTTGATCAGTAGTGGAGCCCAGTTGGGACGATCGGGGATCTAGCATTTGGGGTTGTCTTCTTTTATTTTGGTTCCATAGTCGGACCTTGATTGTATTCTGGATGATGTATGTTTAACTTGTTATTTGTGTGAAGTGGCAATTGTAAGCCAACTCTTTATCCATTTATGATTCAGTACATGGGATTGTGTGAAGATTACCCCACTTGCGACTAATATACCATGCGACTATGCCACTAAGTCGTTCCCCGACACGTGGGAGATATAGCCGCATTGTGGGTGTTACAAGTTGGTAATCAGGGCCACCCCCGACTTAGGATCCCCTGCTTGATCGAACCGCTCACGTTGTTGATTCTAGAACAAAATGTTTTGAGGCTTAGGATTATATATATCGGAGAGTAGGATTGTTTTTACTCCTCAGTCCCTTCGTGGCTCTGGTGAGGCCTCCTGACATAGAAGTTTTGACTTTTCTCTCCTCAAATTTCATGAATTTTTTTTAGGATCACACGGGTATCTTGGAATCGTTCCGATAGTCTTGTGACGAGAACATTGTTCTTGGTGCCTCCTAACATTTAGGGGTTGTGGCAGTGTCCCAGGGAGTTGAGCTCCGAGGTGTTCTCATCACAATTTTATCGTTGCAGTTTTGGAATACCTGAGTTCGCCGACATCGAAAATCTCTTTTATGCAGTTGTTGGTGCGATAACCTCGATGCCACCCAGTACTGGGCGGGAGTTCGGGAGTATTGCCATAACTCGTATAACGGATGCTTTTTGAAAGTTGAGGTACACGGTTTCCGAAGTTTTCTTGGTTATGTGTTGAAGGATGGATACAGCTGGATGTAGGAATTGTTAGTTTGGGTGAGATATTATGCTTCCCCTGTATCCCCAACACCTGATTGCATAACCAGAAAGTTTCAGGAGTTTATAAGTGGGAATTCAAGTACCTCCTAGAATATATTTCCAACAGACACATGATACGATATAGGGTCTATCATATGTTTGTTCTGGCTTATTCTGCAAGCCAATCCTTTGTTTTGTTTTGTGTTGTGGTATTAGAGTTGCTTCTAAGTCAAGTGTTGATTCCATACCTTCCCTAAATGGTGTTCTCATATTTCTATGGGAATACTAATCCTTCATGATAATCGAGATTGTCGTGTCAATCCTTTTTCATCCGGCATGTTTCTCTTCAAGTGGATCCGATCATTTTCAACATCCGCAAGATCAACTCAAAGTCTTCTCAATGTTATTTGTCTCATCCATCCCAAGTTGCCTTTTGTTTTCCCGCCCTCCAACCCTTTTTCTTCAAGGACTCAGATTTCTTAGTCAAGTATCCATCTTATTGATGTGAAATCTCTTCTTTCTTTTCCTTCAATGTTCTTATCTGATGATTCTCATGAAGATACTAACGGAGCTTCAAGTTATCATTCTTCGTTTTATTTCTTCTCCGGTGGATTCAAGTCAAGTTTCGTCAATCATATCTTTTCCTCGTTTCGAATGTTTTCTCATGCCAGTGCACCTCTTAATCATCCACTTCTCATTATTCAACTGTTCCAGAGTGCCGAAGGTATCCCAGAAGATTCAAGTTTCTATTCGTAATCCTTTCAAGCTATTTCGAGGTCTTATCTCATTCAAGCCATTTAATTCAACTGGCGCAATCTCTCTATTAAATCGTTCAACGGTGTATCTTTTGAGTGGGCCGTAATCCACAAGTTTTTTCCCAGGATCTTACCTGACTCTTCTATTTTCCGGAGTTATTCTCAAATTCTTTTCAAAGTTTGACATAAGAATGAATTTTCATCAGTCATATACCTTCTCCAAGATTGCCTCCAAATTATTTTCATCGTTGGTTCAACCTTTCTAATTTTCATTCCAGAGTGTCTCAACAATTCGTGGTGTTGTTTCTCATCGTCATTCTCTGCATTTGAAGACTGAAGATGAAGAAGAGTTCCTCTTAAATCCTTACCCGTTCTTCCAAAGATTCATGGTTCTAGCTTCATGTTATCCTCTCAAATTATTCCGTTTGTCAGTAATTCTTTTCTTACCCATCCGGAGAAATTCAGGAGTATTTTTCAGTTTGGTTCTTCGGAGCCCATCATCTCAGAATTATGCATTCCAGCTTTCAACTCTCGTTCTCCAAATCTTACCTGTGCTTCATTCAAGTATTCGCTAATCAGCTCGGGATCTCTTCGTTCACTTGCACCTAAATTCTCTCAAGTATCTTCATTCGTTCTCTAATTCTTCCCGGTGTTTATTTATCTTTTCTTCGTTCATTTTCAATTCTTACGGTGGTTCGTTCAAGAGTTCTCTTCCTTGGTTATCATATCAATTCATTCATTCTTTCAAATCCTAATGGTGGTTCGTTGAAGTCTTTTCTCAAGTTTGCGCTATATCTCTCTTAATCTTTTCTATGAGAATAAGTAGTATGCCAAATCCGCTGCTTGTCATCAATTTAATTGATGAAGGATAAGCATAATGTAATTCTTATTCTTGTTTCATCCAAGCGATTAATTCCTTATTCCAGAGGTTCATCAAAATTCTTGATCTCATTTGCTTCATCTTTTCTTTTCCGGAGTTTCAAGTTTTCCGCTTTACCTCGTTGCGAAGCTCCATATAAATCATTGCAAGGCTTCATCTTATTCTTTTCAAGCTTCCTTTCTTTGCAACCATCTTGTTATCTATTCGGAGTTTTCTTGGAGCTTTTTCATGGTGGTTTGTTAATTATTAATTCATTCTCAAATTGTTCTTCAAGATTTCTCTTGAAGTTATGATCTGCCAAGCTTTACTCTAAAATAAACATGGTGTTCGTTTTGAGGAGTTCAAGCATTCTTCAACTTGCATTCTGAAGTGCAATTCTTTCTACCTTATCTTGAGGTGGTGGTATGCCATTTTGACAGTTTCCTTCATGCTTCATGATTGACAAGTTGTCAGAAATGAGATTTTTAAACCCATCATTTTCAATTAGTTCATGAGAGCCTTTGCAACCCATCAATCTCTTCATTGGCTTCATCTTGGGTTATATTTCACCTAAAGACTTCCCTAAGGAATGTTGCTATTATGGTGCTTATCAATGATCCAATCTTCTCCTTCCTATCTCGGTGAAGAAGTTTTTCATCTCTTCTTTGTCCTCTATCAATCATCATTTTCGGTGGCAGAATTTCACCTCAGTTTTGAGATATCTTCCATAAGCCACTACAAGCTTATTCGTCTCGTTGTTGGTTTTCCAACAACTCCGTTATAACCTTCTTGGAAGGGTGCTTTCCAAGCTCATTTGTGGCATAAGTTTGGCATTTTCTTCTCCATTCTTTTATTCCAATGATCGATCTTCTATTATTTCTTTCGGAGACATGGTGATGTTGCCCTTTTTCACTCGGCACCTTGAATCGTGAGGATCATGTTCTTTTAATCCTTTGCTTATCCATTCAATCAGAGTGTCGTGTCCTTCATTCAAGTTCTCTCATCTTATCAAGTTTTGCCTCCCTTCTCAACTGGAGTGCCATCTGAACTCTTTCTTACCCCTTGTGCCATTCTGCAAATAGTTCTGGAGGTACTGTGTTGTTGATCTCATCAAGTATCATCTCATCTTGTCAAGTTCATGTTGAATTCCTTCCAACTACAGTCGGAGTGCTGTCCAAATTATATTCTTATTCTTTCTCTATCCTATTTTAGCCGGTGTGTTGTGGCTATCATTCCTCTTCTAACCGGAGTCTCATCCAAGTGCTTTCATTTTTTGCCAAGCTCATATTCTATGCCTTCCATTTCCAACCGGAGTGTTCTCATAATTGATCTTTATTGTTTCTTGTACATCTCATTTCAACCGGAGTGCTTGCATGTACTTCTTGTCTATTGTAACCCTTTTCTTATGTATTTCAACCTACAAGGTTCAAGTAATGTTCCTTGTTCCTCTTTTCTAACAGAGTGTTTTCAACTTTGTTCATCTTTGTTGTATTCTTTCTTTCAATTTGTTCAATCTCGCAAGGTTCTTTGGTTTCACTCAGTTTTCAAAGAAGCAACTTAGTTTTACCTCTTCTCTTCCTCTTCCATTTCCCTCTGGTGCCATCCTAGATCTCGGGACGAGATCCTCTTGTAGTGGTGGAGTGTTGTAACGCTCTGAGACCGATGCACCAGGTGTCTTCCAGTTATTCGCTGTCGTTGCCATGTAATTTGCTTGCATGTTGCATTTCATCATGTCATCATGTGCATTGCATCATCATGTTTTTGAAACTTGTTCGTCCGGGTCTCTCCGTTGTCCGTTCTGAGCCCAACCACACTCACACGCGCACGCGGCATGTTCGAAATAGTATTTTTATAAGTGGTTGGAAAATGTTCTCGGAATGGGTTGAAAGTTGGCATGTGGTGTTATTATAGTGTAGATAGGCCGCCCGCCAAGTTTCATCGCATTCAGAGTCCATTTGACACCCCAACAGATAACTATAGCGACAATATAGCCGGTCAAATCGTCGGACGTTTTCGGTCTCCGAAAACTGTTATCGGGCTTTCTCTCTCTTTCCTGCCTAGACCGTCTACACAGTCCACTACCTACTGCCAGGCCCAACCTAACCTCTCTCGTCAGCCCGTGGCCCTCCTTGCGCGTGCGTCCGAAAGCTGTCCCATCCCGACCCGGGCAGTCGTCTCCGATGGGTCTCGATCATCCCCTAACATCTATAAAATATCTCTGTTTTTCTTTTTGGTCTCCCTAGCAGCCTATTTATCTGGGACCGTCCGATTGAGATCGGAGGGACCAAATGCCCCTATCCATAAATCCACTTGTATATATAAATTGAACCAAACCCTAAAAGCTAGGTCATTCCCCCCCTAGGCGCCATGTACAACCTCCTCCTTCCTCGGATCAGCCACCGCCACCCACCTCGTTTTCTTCACCAGACCAATCCCGCAGCCACCTCCCGATCCACCAACCAGAGACCCTGATTCAAAATTCCTCTCGGCCTCCACACTGTAGCCTCCACCCACCACCTTCCCGAGCGAGGAGCTCAACCGCACCCGCAAGGGTGCCTCGACCTTCGAACGCCGGCCCGACGAACAGCATCAGCCACCACCACGGTCAGCCAGGCCACCGAGGACCAGGTCGCCATGCCCCTGCCTTCTCTTCATTTGCTCCCCATGCTCCTCTCTCTCTCGTCTCACCTTCTCTGTCTCTTCTCAGGGAACGAGTGGGAGACGCCATGGCCGCCCGTGGAAGCTCCGTTGTTGCCGGGATCAAGTTCCTCCGGCCTCGGCCCCGGATCCGACCTCTTCAGCCTCTTGCAGACCGCCGCTGCCTCTTCTTCACGGAACCATGCCACGCCGCCCTGGTCACTTGTGACCTCAGGTCGCCTCTACTTCCTCTGCCTCCACGCGCCGGGCCCGCCCCATCCCCAAGTTCACTGGTGCCTCGTTCCGGACCTCGTGCGATGCCTACTGCGATCGCCGTTCCCTACCATGGACGCCTCCCTCCTCCTGCATCATGCGCTTGCACAAGAATGAGCACGCGTCCTACTCCACTGCAGCTTGCGTCGACCGCGCTAAACATCGCCGGCCACCTCCGGATCCGGCCACTGGGACCCGAGCCATGTCGGATCCTCGTCGTGGCTCCCGCCGGCCCTCCTCCTTGCCTTGTTCGTCCGCTGCCGTCCCTGCCGATGTCCCCGTCGTCGTCAAACCACCGCCTCCTCCCTTGCTTCAAGCAGGAGGACGAGATGCGACCGAACCGCCTTGTTCTCTCGTCAACGCACGCGCATGGCCTCTGCGCCCGTTGACCTGGCCTCGTGGGCCTCGCCCCTGCCCAGCAGTCTCCAAGCCCAGCTCTGAGCCGGCCCGATGGCCCATGGTGAGACGTCCCCAGTCCTGCGCCAAGTGCACTGTGTAGCCCAGTTCGGCCCCTATTCCAGATTCGGCCCAATGTGTTTTTTTCCTTCCATGAATTTGTTCTTTATCTAGAGTTTGCTGTTTTTGCAGAAAACCCCTCCATGTTCATGCATTAATAATTCACAAAACATGCATCGGATTAAATTGTTTTATATATGAAAAATGCTTAGAATTTCATCTAGTTTCAGAATATGCTACTTTCATCCATGTTATAAATGTTTAAAATGTTGTTTGTTTTAATTTGCCACATGCCATGTTAAAATGTTTTATTTCATAACTAAATAACCGTAGCTCCAAATGAAATGTTCTTTATATGTAAATGGGGTAGTAAAATGCCTAGTTTAACATGTTGCACTCATCTTGAATGTTTAACAACTCTAAAATATGGTTTACCGCAGAATAGTACCAAATCCATAAAATGCTCATGGGGATTTTTCCGGATTTGTTGCTTGTTGTTCCGGCCTCATTTAAACTTGCCTAGATAGGTAGTTTTATTATGTTTCACCTCTTGCCATGTTAAGAACATTTAATATTGTTGGGTACATAAACGAGAGTGAACTAAATAATCAAATGTGGTGTTTCGTCAATATGCAACTCGTTGCATATTGAGCTCCACTTAATTTGTAGTATTGTTTATGCACTTTGCCATGCCATGCCTCATTAAACCGGACATGCATCATACTTGGTTATGCATCATGCCATGTTTATGTGATGGTTGTTTACCATGTTGTTTGCTTCTTTCCGGTGTTTCTTCTTCGGGTTAGTTCCAATAACGTCGCGTTTGTGAGGATTCGTTCGACTTCGTCCGTTTGTCTTCTTCACGGACTCGTTCATCTTCCTTGCGCGTTTTCAGGCAAGATGATCATACCCTCGAAATCACTTCTATCTTTGCTTGCTAGTTGTTCTTTCTATCGTTATGTCGCGCTACCTACCACTTGTTATATCATGCCTCCCATTTTGCCTAGTCTAGCCTCTAACCCACCTTCCTAGCAAACCGTTGTTTGGCTAAGTTACCGCTTTTCCTCAGCCCCTCTTACAGCGTTGCTAGTTGCAAGAGAAGCTGAAGTTTGTTCCATGTTGGAACATGGATATGTTGGGATATCACAATATCTCTTATTTACTTAATGAATCTATATACTTGGTAAAGGGTGGAAGGCTCGGCCTTATGCCTGGTGTTTTGTTCCACTCTTGCCGCCCTAGTTACCGTCATACCGATGTTATGTTCCTTCATTTTGCGTCCCTTACGTGGTTGGGTGTTATGGGAACCCCTTGACAGTTCGCTTTGAATAAAAATCCTCCAGCAAGGCCCAACCTTGGTTTTACATTTGCCTAACAACCTATTACCCTTCCCTTGGGCCGGCCAACCCAAGGGTCATCTTTATTTTAAACCCTCCTTGGGCCAGTGCTTCTCTAAGTGTTGGTCCGAACCGAGCTGCCAGCGGGGCCACCTCGAGGAAACTTGAGGGCTGGTTTTACTCGTAGCTAGTCTTATCCGGTGTTGCCCTGAGAACGAGATACGTGCGACTCATATCGGGATTGTCAGCACATCGGGTGGCTTTGCTAGTCTTGTTTTACCATTGTCGAAATGTCTTGTAATCGGGATTCCGAGACTGATCGGGTCTTTTCGGGAGAAGGAATATCCTTTGTTGACCGTGAGAGCTTGTGATGGGATAAGTTGGGACACCCCTGCAGGGTATAAACTTTCGAGAGCCGTGCCCGCAGTTATGTGGCAGATGGGGATTGTTAATATCCGGTTGTAGAGAACTTGACACTTAACTTAAGTAAAATGCATCAACTGCATGTGTAGTCGTGATGGTCTCTTTTTGGCGGAGTCCGGGAAGTGAACATGGTTTTCGAGTTATGTTTGAACGTAAGTAGTTTCAGGATCACTTCTTGATCACTTCTAGCTTCTCGATCATTGTGTTGCTTCTCTTCTCGCTCTTATTTGCGTATGTTAGCCACCATATATGCTTAGTGCTTGCTGCAGCTCAACCTCATTACCCTATCCTACCCATAAGCTTAAATAGTCTTGATCTCGCGGGTGTGAGATTGCTGAGTCCTCGTGACTCACGGATACTTCCAAACAGTTGCAGGTGCCGATGATACCAGTGCCACATGATGCAACCGAGTTCAAGTGGGAGCTCGATGAAGATCTTGATCGTTGTTTTGTGTCTTTTCTAGTTGATCATTAGTGGAGCCCAGTTGGGACGATCGGGGATCTAACATTTGGGGTTGTCTTCTTTTATTTTGGTTCCATAGTCGAACCTTGATTGTATTCTGGATGATATATGTCTAACTTGTTATTTGTGTGAAGTGGTGATTGTAAGCCAACTCTTTATCCATTTCTGATTCAGTACATCGGATTGTGTGAAGATTACCTCACTTGCGACTAAACTACCATACGGCTATGCCTCTAAGTCGTGCCCCGACACGTGGGAGATATAGACGCATTGTGGGTGTTACAGAAAATAGTCGGGACCACTCCCGGTGATGACCGTAGTTTGAGGAGTTCATGTATTCACCATGTGTTAATGCTTTGTTCTGGTTCTCTATTAAAAGGAGGCCTTAATATCCCTTAGTTTCCAATAGGACCCCACTGCCATGGGAGGGTAGGACAAAATATGCCATGCAAGTTCTTTCCATAAGCACATATGACTATTTACGGAATACATGCCTACATTATACTGATGAACTGGAGCCAGTGCCGTATCGCCCTAGGTTATAACTGTCTCATGATGAATATCATCCAATAAGTCACTGATCCAATGCCTATGAATTTATCCTATATTGTTCTTGCTAAGTTACTACTGTTATCATCATTGTTACACTTGCTACAAAATTACTAATATCACTGTTACTGTTACCTTTGCTGCTGCTACTATTATCAAAACTATCATACTACTTTGCTACTGATCACTTTGCTGCAGATAATTAATCTCCAGGTGTAGTTGAATTGGCAACTCAACTGCTAATACCTTCAAATATTCTTTGCCTCCCATCATGTCGAATATATAAATTTGGGTTGAATACTCTACCCTCGAAAACTATTGCGATCCCCTATACTTGTGGGTTATCACACCGCCGGAGGCATTCATATAGAGTCATATTTTGTTCTAAGTATTGAGTTGTAATTCTTGAGTTGTAAGTAAATAAAAGTGTGATGATCTTCATTATTAGAGCATTGTCCCATGTGAGGAAAAAAAATAAAAGGGAGGTGACGGTGTCCTGGACTAGGGGGTACTCACCACGTCATCTCCCGATCTATTAGATTGGGCCGAGGACCCCCGTGGCCGTATACTCATGGGCCAGTTCGGATGGCTACCGCATACAAGGAAGATTCCACAAGACTTGGCGATCAAGACAAGGACTTCTCCCCACCGGTGTATTTGGCTAGGACTTTTGTTATCCTAGGCCTCCGGTGCATTATATAAACCGAGGCCAGGCTAGTCGATAGAGACACAGAACAACAATCATACCATAGGCTAGCTTCTAGGGTTTAGCCTCCTTGATCTCATGGTAGATCTACTCTTGTACTACCCATATCATCAATATTAATCAAGCAGGAGTAGGGTATTACCTCCATCGAGAGGGCCCGAACCTGGGTAAAAACATCGTGTCCCTTGTCTCCTGTTACCATCCGGCCTTAATGCACAGTTCGGGACCCCCTACCCGAGATCCGCCGGTTTTGACACCGACATTGGTGCTTTCATTGAGGGTTCCGCTGTGTGATCGACAAAAGGATCGATGGCTCGCCTGCAGATCAACTGCGACTTCGGCATCTTCGTCACCAGCTCGACTGGTCACCTTGGTTCGACCAAGAATTGCGCCCCGTGTTCGGATCACCATGTTCGGACGAGGGCCTTCATCAAACATCAACTCCGATCTCTATCAAGATCACAGAGGAATTATCTATGGAGCTCGGGGGCTCAACATCAACATTGCCCTCAAGCGACCGTGCTGTTTTTTGGACAGCGAACTCATATCTGCCGCCACCACCTGCTCGAGTATCGCGTTGATGATCGCTTTGGTGGAATTGTGCGGAATTGGGTCTATAACAACCCTGGAAAATTTCGTCGAGTTCCGATGGAGAAATCTCTGGCAATCCACGATATACCGGAGCCCTGCCAAATCTGGATGGGAATTTGGATGAGTTTAGGGCGTGGTCTCGAGCTTCTAGCTCGGACATCCTTTGGAAGATCCAACCGTTGATCGGCTGTGGAATTCCTATATCTACCACCTCTCAAAATTTTAGCTCGATGCGACCGTCCAAACTCCGGGAACCTTCCAATTAGTGCATCACTTTTTGGATCTGTTTTCTGCGCGAAAACGAATCCGACCCATGTTCATCTTTTTTATGAGCAGGATTTCGGACATCCCTTTTGAAGGAAGTTTTGTATGGGGTATTGTGTTTTGTTGCCGAAGACATCCCACTAACTTTAAGATCTTTTGAAAATGATCTTCAACATCATGCTGGTGTCAAACCAGTCCGGCAATATTACTCCACGGCTGCCGACCTGCGCTAGACATGGCGTCACTTTGTTGAGCCGAGCTCAACTTCTTCGGATCATCATCTCGGCAAGCCGAACAAGAGTCCGGCATCGCAAAGGATAAATCATCACCAACATCACCGCCCCACGGATTACACGGAGCGGGCATACCGGCATCGCCGCACGGTCGCTTCATCAAGCCGGCATCGACCACATCACAACCTGCATCTGCAGGGCCGCACTATTGCTTCTTCAAGCTGGTGTCCATCACGCCGACTTACTTCGACTCATCGGCTGACATCGAGGCTTCGACATCTCGGCTGGACCGGGGGCTTCGCCATCTCTTCATGAACCTACTCCAGTAACGGGTGTGCGGAGCGAGTCCCAATTTTGGGAATCACCTTCCTTTGGATTGCTACAATAAATAAACCAGGTGCTATTAATCCCAGTATTTTTTGCTTGTTTGGGTTCATTTTTCCCAAGGAATTATTACTCTGGTCTGTCCATGATATGTACACAGGTCTATCAAATGGTGACCGCATTAACGACGGTCGCGTGGTGGTTCGGTCAGTTTCCGTACATAGTCCGGCGAACGCCGCACTCGGAGCTCGGACCGACCTGCGAATTCAGGCTTTGCCACACCTTTACTACATCACGCCGACGCCCTGCATCGACATTGACTTCGGCGCCAGGCCATATTTCTTCTATTTCTGACTTTGCATAAATTATTTATTATGCAACATTTTTTTAATTATCATTATTACTATTATCTCCGGTTTGCACTATTCTTTGTGCACAGGAAAATGATCTGGGGACTTCGGCGTCACTTTGCCAGTCTGCATTGACCGTGCTATGTCAGCACTTCGGCGTGTCGAGCTCTCTGCTCCACCAGCTCGGGACCGGCTTGGGGGATGGAACCTTGTCCCGCATCAAGCTCGGACTGCATCATCAATGCCGAACACATTAACCAGCTAAGTCGCTTTCATGCTCAAAGTTTTAATTTTTAACTTGTGTTCGGTTCGACCAAGCATTATACCTTTTTGGAAAAAAAGTTGCTTGTAAAAAATTTTCCTTGTCCAAACTTTGTTTGTGACACATAAATTCAAATACCCCATTTACTTGGGGGCTTCCTTTATGAAGCTTTTCCTGTTGCATATGATTATACTTGTACGGCTTCGTTCCTTGTTCGTGTATTACGCCACAATATGCACCACTTGGACTTAAGCGATTTGCAAGCTGGGTTGCCTCGCTCCTGTGTTTACCCCTACGTTCCCGATTGTTTGGCTAGGGACTAAATGGATCACCTCTGCGACTGTCACGATCGGGTCGCCCGAGCCGGACCTCAGACTGGGTGAAGCCGAAATCTAGCGCTCTTATAGTTATTCAATGATGGTCGGCACACAACAGAACTCATGAGTACAAAAAATCTATTGCACAAGTCTCATAATAACAATGAGCACCGAAGAAAGGTATCGGTGGGGGTACTATTTTCTTCGAAGATGCTTCTTACTCTTCACAGTAATATAGCATAAGTTCCCTGAGCGCGCTTTGTCTGTTACAGCCTTATGTCTTGATTGCCTGGTTATTGGAAACACCGTCGACATTCTTGACCGATGGAGTACATAACACTTTTCGGTCCTTAACTGAAGAGGGAGAAGCCGACGGTCGGTTAAGACATGTTTAAAGTTCGGTTGAACATAGATATGATATAAGTACTTCGGTACATGCAATCATTCTTCTACCCAAGTCACTTGGGGGCTCTTAAGTTTATCTGAGCCGTTTTATCATAAGTGTTCTTCTTCTCAGTCATTGCAAAGTTCTATTATTATTATTTATCACTCCTTTTTTCGACACGAGTGTGCGGTCACTAGCCGAGGAGTGTCGGTGTACTAGAATAGGGGTACCCTAGTACCCCGAACTTGTGCACGGGCAGTTGCAGCACCCCGCGGCAAAGGCTTGCCGGGCGAACGCCAAGATCCCCCAAGGTTCCCTTGGAGCCATCCAAGAACAAAGTATTTAAGCTAAGGAGACAAGACCCCGGCAAGAGGAGCTTGCCGGGAAGGCCAACCAAGGTGCACCAAGGAACTTGCCGCGACGCGCCACGCGCTCCAGCAAGGCAACAAGGCCCCAGCGAGAGGAGCTTACCGGGAAGACCAACCAAGGTATCTCGAAGCCCGATGAGCGACAAGCTTCCGGACCCGACAAGATAACAGCAGCGGCATGGCGCTTGCCGCGGCAGGCGGCCACTCTGCGTCCACACTCCAGCGCATCCACCAACGTGTCGCTCTGGGGGCCTCTCCGGGCGTGCGTGGCGGGAGGCTGTGCAGCCAGCGGTGCGCAGTGGCATGCGAAGCTGACAAGATCGCCATCGTGGCGAACGGTGGCACCCCTAACGGTCCTTTTCTGCACTGTTCAGGCGACTCAGACGGGCATTTAATGCCCTTGTCCCCTGCCGTCAGGGTTAGGTAGGGTGCACTGTACAAGCAACTGTATCAACTACCTCGCTTTTTACGTTTTTACCCTCCTCTGCATGCCACCTGTCGGTGACCCCTTTAGCGTATAAAAGGAGGCCCATGCGCAACGTAGAGGGGGTTCGGCTCGTTCGGTTCGGGGCCTCAGACAGTTTGCGTCGATCCATTCGTAGCTCAGAGAACATCACACTCTCGCTTTGGAGAGCAAGAACACCAGATAATACAACCAGACAAGCAGCAGTAGGAGTGTTATCTCTCCGGAGAGCTCCGAAGCTGGGTAAACTGCTCGTGTGCCTCGCCTCGATCTGCTCTTCGTGCGATCTCCGCTCCCTCGCCGAACCGAAAGGGGCCCGGTCCGCCGGCCCCATAGGTGTTCGAGGATCAGTTTCCCCGACATCTTTGGCGCGCCAGGTAGGGGGCGTCGAGATTGCGTGAACCTGATCCGGCGTTCACACGAGCTAGATCCTTATTCCCTTCATCAACATGCCACCGAAGAAGAAGACATCGGCGGCGGCCGCTCCATCCACGTCACTTCCGCCACCGTTGGAGCAAATGAGTGGTGGGATGGATGCCGGCGGAAGAAAGGACGTCGACGAGGAAGCCCATGATGCCGCCAGGTCCAAGAACAAGGCTGCACAAACTTCAGCGACTGTACATGTTCCACGCCACTCTCAGGAGGCGCAAGATCAACAGCGTCATGGCACTAGCAGTGCCATACGCATGATAGCCCAAGACCAAGCTGGTGGATCTCGGAGCGCTCAAGACCAGCATGCACGCCAGCGTACTGGCACGAGCGGGACACGGTCGCCTGGACGGGATACTGCTCCTTCTAACATAGTTAGAAGTTTGAGCACGTCCCGTTCCTCGCACCGTCCGCCACTGCCACCCACCACCCCAGCAGAAGCCTTGGCGCGAGCTCAACTTCTCTTAGATTACCCTCCAACGTCAGACAAGATCGACGAATGGAGAGCCACCATTCAGAGTCTCATCGGCTATGCCAACGGTGCCACTCCACGGCGGCCGAGCGCATCGCCACCGCGGCAAGACCGCCGGACGCGAGCCGGTGGCGACGAAACGGGCGGAGGTGCAACTACCATGCAATCACCGCCCGAAGGCCAAGATCGCCGACTCGCCGGATCCACCTCGACAGCGACTCCACTGCATCGTCGGATCCACGAGCTCGTCGCGATCAGCGCCAAGTTCTTCATGATCGACAACAAGAAGACGCTCGAACCCGCATCGAGCGCCGAAGAGAAGCGCGACGTCAATCCGACAAGTGCGTTGGGCCCCCTGTTGACATGCATGCGCCAGGGGAACCAGGCGATCTGCCGTACGCGGTAGGTTGTCCTGCGTTCACTCATGAGCTGCGGCAAGTCCAGTGGCCCAGTACAAAGAACTTTAAGCCAGACATACTAGAGAACTACGACGGCAAGACGCATCCGTCAGAGTTCCTCAGCATCTACACCATTGCGGTGCAAGCTGCCGGGGGACGAGATGACAAGATCCTTGCCAACTACTTCCCGCTGGTACTCAAGCCCAATGTCAGATCCTGGCTCATGCACTTGCCGGACAACTCCATATCCTCTTGGGCTGATATGTGCCATCAGTTTGTCGGCGCCTTTACCGGCGGACACAAGCCTCATGGCCAAGAGAGTGATCTTCATCTGCTCGCCCAGAAGGAAGGAGAGCCCCTGCGCAAGTACATTCAGAGATTCAGTAGCGTGCAGCACAACATCCCAGACGTCCACCCTGCCGCGGTGATCAGCGCGTTCCATCAGAACATGCGGAACCGCAGGATGCGGGAGGAAATGGCGATGTGCAAGATCAGGGACGTTAGTGAGTTATATGCACTGGCGGACAAGTGCGCGCGTGCTGAGGAAGGGAGGAGACTCCCCGGAGAAAATATAGGAGCAGGGGGATCTGACAGTGAAGATGCTGCCCCGACAAGGAAAAACCGGCGGCGGAACAACAGAAGGAGGAAAGGCAAAGAAGTGCTAGTTGTCGAGCAGTCCGGCAACGGTGGTAGCGCCAAGGATTCCAAAGCTGGTGACTCCGGCAAGGAGGTTGCCGCAGAGGTAGCAGTCGCTGACAAGCAGGATGGTACCAACAAGCAATATTGCAAGATTCACTGCACCAAGGGCCATGATCTTCAGAACTGTAAGAGAGTCGAGCAGCTTGTTGAGCAACAGAAAGCTGAATACGAGCGGCGCGACAAAGAGAAGGCCCAGGAAGGAGCTGGTGGATCCGGCAAGAAACGTCCCGGCCGAGGAGGACGCCGCGGCAAGGCCAAGCAGCGGCAAGGAGACAGACCTCCTCGCGGCCGCGACAAGGATGAAGATGACGGCGACGATGAAGATATGGATGATGAGGAGACTGATGAGCAGGAGTTCCAAAAAGCCACAGATGTCTTGTGCGTTGACGGTGGTGCTTCTCTGCATGCCTCGCACCGCCAGCTCAAGCAGTGGGTGCGGGAAGTTAATGCAGCAGAACCACCCGTCGAGTCACGGAAGCCTCTGAAATGGTCCGGCACGCCTATCATCTTTGATATTGAGGACCACCCAGATCGCATAACTGCGGTCGGGTGCTTGCCGATGTTGGTCTCACCAACAATCCGCAACCTCAAGGTCACTAAGATGCTAGTTGACGGTGGGGCCGGCTTGAATCTGATCTCCTCCGCGGTGCTCCAAAAACTCCAGATCCCTGACAGCGAACTCGAAGAGACCGACGCGTTTCAAGGAATTAACCTGGGAAGGAGCAAGCCAAAGGGAAAGATCACGTTGCCAGTAACATTTGGCAGTGAGCTGAACTTCAGGACTGAGAGGGTCACGTTTGACATTGCCGACATTCCATTACCTTATAATGGAATCCTTGGCCATCCGGCACTCGCCAAGTTCATGGAAGCCTCTCACTATGCGTACAACGTACTGAAAATGCCAGGCCCAGTAAGTGTCATCTCTGTCCCTGGCGACAAGAAGGATGCTCTTATTTGTGCCGACAAGATCTACCGGGAAGCAGCAGCTGCAGCAGAACGGAGGACACTTGCCGTTGAAGCTCCCGGGGGGAAGAAGAAGACCAAGTCTGGCAAGAGCTCTGATGCCTACTCCGGCAAGCGCACCTCTTCGGAGTGCTGCACTACCGTCGAGGACGCACCATCGAGCTCCACCGGCAAGTGTAAGAAGGCAATGGCAGCTCCACCCGAGACTAAGAAGGTGTCCGCCAAGGAGGATGGCACTGGTGGTACCTTCACCATCAGCGCCACTCTTGACCCCAAATAGGAAAGCGCGCTCATTGCTTTCCTGCGGGCAAATGTCGACGTGTTTGCGTGGCAACCGTCTGATATCCCCGGTGTTCCCAGGAAAGTGATTGAGCACCACCTTGCCGTCTGTCCTCATGCGCGGCCCGTCAAGCAGAGAGTCAGGAAGCAGGCAGTAGAGCGCAAAGAATTCATCACAGAAGAAATCAAGAAGTTGGAAGCAGCAGGCCTTGTCAGAGGAGTACTCCATCCCACGTGGTTGGCCAATCCTGTTGTTGTGCGCAAGGCTAATGGGAAATGGAGACTTTGTATTGACTTCACTGATGTTAATAAAGCTTGTCCCAAAGACCCATTTCCCTTGCCGCGTATTGACCAGATTGTTGACTCCACAGCCGGATGTGATTTGCTTTCGTTTCTTGATGCATACTCAGGATATCATCAGATCTTCATGGCCGAAGAGGATGAAGAGAAAACCGCATTTATCACCCCGTGTGGCACGTACTGCTTCGTGCGGATGCCTTTCGGTTTGAAGAATGCTGGTTCAACGTTCGCAAGGGTAGTCCACCATGCTATTGAGCCACAAATACACAGAAATGTGGAAGCTTACATGGATGACATAGTGGTCAAGAGCAAGAGCAAGGCGACCTTGATTCAAGATTTAGACGAAACATTTGCAAACCTGCGCAAGATCAACCTCAAGCTTAACCCCGAGAAGTGCGTGTTTGGAGTCCCTTCCGGCAAGCTTCTCGGGTTCTTCGTGTCTCAGCGGGGAATTGAAGCCAATCCCGACAAGATCAAAGCCATCGAGCAGATCAAAGCACCAAAGCGCGTCAAGGATGTACGAAGGCTTGCCGGTTGCGTGGCTGCTCTCAGCAGGTTTATCTCTAGATCTGCTGAGCGCGCCCTGCCATTTTTCAAAATTTTGAAAAAGGCAGGTCCAATGAAATGGACTCCGGAAGCGGAGGCTGCGCTGCAGGACTTGAAGAGATACCTATCCTCCACTCCAATGCTTGTCGCACCTAAGCCGCAAGAGAAGTTGCTGCTATATATAGCAGCAACCAATCAAGTGGTTAGTGCTGCGTTAGTGGCGGAGAGGGAGGCGGATGATGGGCCAGCAACCACGGCAGATCCATCCAGCGACAACCATGGGGCTTCGCCGACAAGCTCTGGTCCCGACAAACATGGGTTTGCGCAGGAGCATGATGAGATGCCAAGGAGAATGGTGTAGCGCCCAGTTTACTTTGTCAGTTCTCTTCTGCAAGGGGCTAGATCAAGGTACTCTGGTGTGCAGAAGTTGCTTTTCGGCCTCCTCATGGCCTCGAGAAAGCTGCGCCATTACTTCCAAGCACATGAGATCACAGTCGTCACTCGCTTTCCGCTGAAGAGGATACTGCAAAATCCAGAAGCAACCGGCAGGATTGTCGAGTGGGCGCTGGAACTGTCAAGCTTTGGCCTCAAATTTGAGAGCACCTCAACTATCCAAAGCAGAGCATTGGCAGAGTTCGTAGCAGAGTGGACGCCAACCCCAGATGAAGAAATTTCAGAAACGAGCATCCCCGTCAAAGAGGCAAACAGAGAGTGGCTGATGTACTTTGATGGTGCCTTCTCGCTGCAAGGCGCCGGTGCAGGCGTACTGCTTGTCGCACCCACCGGAGAGCACCTCAAGTACATAGTCCAGATGCACTTTCCCAAAGAGCAAGCAACCAACAATACAGCAGAGTATGAAGGATTACTTGCCGGTCTCAGAATCGCAGTAGACCTTGGGATCAAGAAGCTCATTGTCAGGGGTGACTCACAGCTTGTCGTCCGACAAGTGAACAAGATCTACCAGAGCCCGTTGATGGAAGCGTATGTTGATGAAGTGAGGAAGCTAGAAGAGCACTTTGACGGCCTACAAATGGAGCATATCCCAAGAGCTCAGAATGATATTGCTGACGGCCTGTCAAAGTGCGCCGCACTAAAGTTACCTGTGGAACAAGGGATCTTTGTGCTTAAGTTGACTCAACCATCCGTAACACCATCAACTGGACAAAGCAAGAAGAGGAAGTTGGTTTCCGGCGACTACTTTCCGGCAGAGCTCCCCGAAGCCGCCGCCAAGAAAGTCCCCAAGATCAACACCAAGAAGACTGAGGGGCAGTCTGCTCCGGCAAGCCTAATGGTTTGTTCCGTTGAAGCAGACACCCCCGACAAGTTTTGCTCCGGCAAGCTTGCCGGAGAACATCAAGCTCCGGCAGGGCCGCAAGTCCTTGCCGTAGAAGCAGATGTTCCCGCAGCAGCAGATGTGCCTTTAGTCCTTGTTGTCGAGCCACAAGCTCCAGCATGGGCACAGCAGATTGTCCATTTCCTTCAGACAGGAGAACTTCCCGAAGAACAAGAAGAAGCGGAAAGAGTAGCCTGGCAGTCAAGTATGTACCAGTTTGTCGATAGCATACTGTACAGAAGAAGACTCAACGGTGTGAAATTGAAGTGTATTCGCCGGGAAGATGGACAAAAGCTGTTGGCAGAGATACATGGAGGCATATGTGGCCACCACATAGGCGCAAGAGCACTTGCCGGCAAAGCTTTCCGGCAAGGTTTCTTTTGGCCGACAGCCCTCCAGGATGCAACTGCACAAGTAACCAAGTGTGAAGCGTGCCAGTTCCACTCCAAACAGATACACCAGCCAGCTCAAGCTCTCCAGACGATCCCTTTATCCTGGCCATTTTCGGTCTAGGGGCTCGATATCATCGGCCCTTTCCCCCGAGCTGTCGGGGGCTTTGAGTACTTGTACGTCGCGATCGACAAGTTCACAAAGTGGCCGGAAGTGCAGCCAGTGAGGACGGTGACAGCACAGTCAGCAGTCAAGTTCTTCAGGTTGATTGTTTGCCGTTTCGGGATCCCTAACAAGATCATCACCGACAACAGCACGCAATTCACGAGTCGCACCTTCATGCAGTACGTCCAAGACCTTGGCGCCAAGGTCTGCTTCGCTTCTGTTGCTCATCCGAGAAGCAACGGTCAAGCAGAAAGGGCAAATGCTGAAGTGCTGCGCGGACTCAAGACCAGAACTTTCGACAGGCTGCACAGGTGCGGAAGGAACTGGATCGAGGAGCTGTCGGTGGTTCTTTGGTCGATCAGAACGACGCCAAATCGAGCCACTGGCCAGACACCTTTCGCTCTAGTCTATGGAGCAGAGGCAGTTCTCCCCACGGAACTCGTATACGGATCACCTCGAGTGCTCGCTTATGATGAGCTCGAGCAAGAATAGCTGTGGCAAGACGACGCGCTGCTCCTTGAGGAAGATCGTCTTCAGGTTGCTGTACGAGCTGCTCGATACCAGCAAGCTTTGCGCCGCTATCATAGCCGCAAAGTTAAAGCCAGAAGCTTCGAGGATGGCGACCTTGTTCTTCGGCGCGTTCAGTCCGCCAAGAATTCCAACAAGTTGACGCCGAAGTGGGAAGGCCCTTATCGGGTGAGACAAGTCACAAGGCCTGGCGCTGTCCGCCTTGAGACCGAAGATGGCATTCCAGTGAGCAACTCCTGGAACATAGAACATCTTCGTAAGTTTTTCCCATATGGCGCGGTTGTCGGAACCCGTTGCGGCAACCACCTTTTGTACAAGTCGTGCCGCTGTTGCATGTAATCCTTTGTACAAAGCCGGGCGCAGAACCCGTGCATAAGTAAAACCCCATGTGCTCCGCACAGCTTGTCCATTTCATGCATTAGTTCCTTTCTTGCATGCAATTATCTGACACTTTGTGCAGCACTTACGTCCGGTAAGCAGTAACGAGCCAAAGAGCTCCATATTATTATTGTTTTCTCTTCTTTCTTTTTCTTTTAAAGGAAAAGAAGGTTCTCTCGCACACAAGTTTTCCGGGGGGGAAGGAGAAGATTGTGGTATGGGCCAGGCGTCGTTCAAACAAGGACTTGCCTTACCGGGAAGCAAATGACAGAAAAGCTAAGTTGCCAAAGTTTGAGCAATCACTTTTTAAAATTTTTGAGTTATCTTCCTCGAACGACCCTGCTTTGTATGGAAAACCTGTGCGCGGAGGAACCAACTCGTGGCTAGTTGCGCCCTTACTTTGTTTCGAGTCCGCTCAACAGCTTAAGCGTGCTGCATCTAGTCGCGACAAGGTTTCTTGTCGAAAGCAGCGCCGCCAGCAGGCTGCTGAAGTTCTGCACTCAGCGCTCGTGGCTCGGGCGCCTGCGCCAACAAGTTCCCTAGAAGCGTAGGGTAATAACATACAAAGGAAGGAATCTAGTAGAGGAAATAACATTGCAATTGATAAACAGAAATAAAGTTATATTACAAGATAACTTGTCGCAGCTCTAACAGACTGTTTTCATAACATGACTAGCAGCGACAAGGGAAAAGAAGAAATGGGCGACCTAATCTACGCGTCCGCCCTCGACTCGCTTGATCTCGCTCACCTTGTCCACAATGGGTGCGACAAGGTCCTTGAGTGCATCCAGATCGGCGTCAGGCGGCAAGGACCTGAGGACGTTGGTGAAGCTGAGGCCTGGATTGCGGAAGGCTACCTTCATCAGCACCTTCTGGAGAACCCCGGCGCAGATTTTGCGTGACTCGTCGGCCAGCTGCTTCGGGATCCTCTCCCGGAGCCGCTGGAGTGGCGTCGCCACGCCCTTGAAGAACAGGCTGAGCTTGGTGCTGGGTTGAAGACTCTCGTCGAAAGGATACCCAAAATCCTCCATCCCCAGCTGCGCCAGCTCCTCGTTGATGACTGCGGCAGTGTTCACCAGACCCTCGGTCCAGTGCTCCACTGTGTCTCTGAACGAGTTCTGGGTAACCGCAATGCTCTCCAGCAGCGCCGCGTTAGCCTTGACCTTCTCCGCCAAGGTCTTCTCCCGCTCCTTGGCGGCCTCCAGCGTCTGCGCCAGCGTGGCTAGCTTCAGCTCCAGGTCTGCTTTGGAATCCTTGGCGGCGCTGAGCTCCTTGCCCCTCTCGGCGAGAAGGCCTTGCAGTTCACCATGGGCGGCAGCATCCTTCTCGCGCTCACGCTTGAGCGCGGCAATCTCCTCGCCGCTCTTCCCAATATTAGCCTCCAGCCGCGCCACCTTCTCCTCTAGCTCCTTATTGGCGGCCTCTGCAGTTGCCGCGGCATCCTTTGCCTCCTTGAGCGCCCCGCCAAGTGCTCGCTCGCGCTCGGCGAGCTCTTCCTCGTAGCTGTCGAGGTGGGCCTTCCGCTGCACTAGCTCGCCTTCCCGCGCGGACTGCTTCTCGGCAGCAAGCCTTTGTTCCTCCTCAGCCTCGGCCTTCTCGAGAAGAAAGGCCGTGCGCTCCTCATCTACTCGCTCCCGCTCCTGCGCCAGGGACCGGAGAGCTTCTTGATTTTGTCCCAGGAGCTCCTCCGCGCGCTTCTCCATGTCAACTCCCGCCTTCGCGACAAGCGCTTCCCGGGAAGCCAGCTTGGCTTGCCGGGTGCGGTGGAGTAACAGCAGCTTCCGCAGCAGCTGCTCCTCCTCAGGCTCGCCACTGCTGCTGCCGGGCGCATCGACCAATGACAGTCCAGCAGAGGCGAGCACCTCCCCATCAAAAGTCTACCCCTCGACCGGTGCCCTGGAGCTCGACGCCCAGGGCAGCTTGATGAAGATGTTGTCACCGGCCTGCAAGTAGGCGCCCGGCTGGGGCTCCTCGGAGCCCGGCTCCGCAGAAGCGGCAGAGGGTTCGGCGGTCGGCGCAGCGCCCGGCGCTCCTGCGACCTCAGGGTCGTCAGTGCGATCGCCCGACCCCTCGCCGGCTTCCGCAGCAGCAGCCCCAGCGGCCTCCTCGCCGGCGGTCACATCAGCACTGGCACCTTCCTCGCCGGCGCCCTCTGTCTCCATTGGCTCAGCCGAAGATGGGTCTGAAGAATGAAGAGGGGAGGAAAATCAATCAAAAAAATCCAAGAAAGGAAAAACGAAAGAAGCAGAACCCAAGGGGAAGTTTTTGGGCAAGTGGATTACCTGCGCCAAGATCTTCAGTTGCGGCCTCGGTCGCCGCAGGATCAGCAGTACCGTCCCTTGCCGGAGAGTCCCCCCTTGCCGGAGAGCGCTCCCTTGCCGGGGACTCCTCCCTTGGCGGCGCAGTCGAAGCAGGTGGCACTTCGGGGCCGGCCTCCGGGCGCCCCTGATGAGGCTGCTCTGCTCCTGCACAAGTCAACAAGCAAGATATCAACAAAGGAAAAAGTACTCAAGCGCGCCCGACAGCAGAAGGCTAAACTATGAACTTACGCTGGGGGCTGCTCCGAGGGGTGATTGCCGGGTCCGTCAAGGTGGTCTCGGGCCCACCTCCTGCCGACACGATGGGGTCATCCTCGATGACGATCACCGCGGCCTTGGCCCTCTTCGCCGCTCTCTGGGCCAGTGTTCTGAAAAGAAAAGAGTCCAGATTGGAGCAAGTCAGATACAAGATATAAACAGCAAGATTGAAGGATTATAAGGGCACCAAAGAAACTCACTCTTCTTCCTCCTCGTCGGAGCTGAGCGTGGAAAGATCAAAGTCCGGCCCTCCTCCGGTGCGGCGAGGTGGAGGAGTAGGATCCCTTGCCCGCTTGGCAGGAGCAGTGGCGGCGGCCCGGGAAGATCCCGCTCCAGTTGCCGCTGTTGCGTGAGACGCTCCCGCGGCAACATTGCTTGCCGCGGTAGAGCGCGTCGTGCGGCTCGGTGGCTGTGGAGCCGGCTGCCGCCCCGCTGCATCCCCGGCCCTGCGAAGGCGCCTCCTTGGCGGGGCCGGGGGCTCCGCCTGTGGCAAGTTCTCTGAAGGCTCAGCCTCCTCCTCGCCGGCCTCGCTCGACTCGGCTTCGGAACCGGCAGGCTCCTCCTCGCCCATGAACTCCGCGCGTTCGGCAAGGTTTGCCGCCTCTGCAGCCTCCGCCTCCTCCACAGTAAACCCAAACACACCCGCAGCAGCTGCGACCGTAGCCTCTTCTGCCCTAGTAGCAATGAGCTGCAGCTCCTCGTCGGTGGTGTCACGGGTGAGGCTCTTCTGCTCGTCGGCACGGACCGGCACTTCCTCCAAGGTGTCGAAGAACGCTTGCACAACGTCATCCGCAGGCTCTTGCCAAGTTGGGACGATGTCGTGTGAATCGCACAACGGCATCATGGCGCGGATCCGGTCAAGCGAAGAGTTATTGCACAAAGGAACTACGCCCCTCGGCAGCGTGAATGGGTGCTGGGGGTCGCGTTTGAATAATTCCAAGAGCATTGCGTCCAACTCCAAGACAGTGAAGTTGTAGTTGAGGCCCGGCCGCAGCCTCATGATGTCCGCCGAATTCTTGAATTCCCAGGCGGGCCTCCTCCTCTCCTGGAGGGGGGCAATGCGGCGGCGGAGGAAATCTGCCCCGACAGCACCTACGGTGAGCCCGGCAAGCCTGAGGTGAAGAATCCTAGTGATGGCGATCTTCAGCCTCTCGTCTTCCGGAGCCACGTTGCTCCAGTCATTGCCGCGCACTATTGGAGTTTGGCACACGGCGGTGAAGGGCTGCGGATCCTCCTCGACGATCCAACACCACTCCGCTCTCCACTCCTCCCACTTGCTGTGGAGCTCACCCTCCAAGTACGCATCCTTCTTGCCGACTCTCGAGATCCAAGGAATCCCTCCGGCAAGCGGCTTTCCTCTCTCTACCCGAGGCATGAAGTAATGGCGGAAAAGGGCTACACTAGGGTGGACTCCGACAAAGTTTTCGCACAAGTGTGCGAAAACTGCCATGGTCAGGACAGCATTGGGGGTGAAGTCAAGGAGGCGGAAGCCATACGTGTTCATAATGTCACAAAAGAACTCCGAGAAGGGCGGGCAGAGCCCTGCAATAGAAGAATAGCGGGAAGAACGGGTACCCATTTGGAGCCGACTCCGAGGCAGCGGCCGGAAGTACCCTCGTGCGCGGATGCGCACGCGTCTCCGTCGCCCAAAAGAGGTAGAAGTACTCCCTCAGCTCCTGCACGCCGAGCTGGGGGGTGAAGATCGCCCGCTCCTTCCGCAGCGCCGCGAGCCGCTGCGCCTCGGCCGACTTCACGCCCTTTCCCTTGTTGGCTTTCAGGGCCATGGCGGAGGTGGTGGAGAAGGTCGACGGCGTGGTGATGCTGGTGGCAATCGGGGGGGGGGAACGCTGCTCTCTCGGCTTCGAGAAGAAGGGGGGAGCGGCGGAGTTTGTGAAGAAGGGGTAGCAGCAACCAGCGAGGGGGAACAAACTGCCCCAGTTTCCTCTGCTTATAAAGAGGGACGGGGCGGATGTTTCGGCCTTCCGCTTAAACACGATGCCGCATTCAACGCGTGCCGTTATGGGAGAGTGCGGTGGATACGGAACAAGATTTGGCGTGGCCCAGCCCGCGTGTGCCCATGCCCTGTCTTGGGCCTGGCCCAACAGCGCTCGGCACCGTGTCTGGCCCAGGCCCGGGGGCTCCTGTCGGTGTACTAGAATAGAGGTACCCTAGTACCCCGAACTTGTGCACGGGCAGTTGCAGCACCCCGCGGCAAAGGCTTGCCGGGCGAACGCCAAGATCCCCCAAGGTTCCCTTGGAGCCATCCAAGAACAAAGTATTTAAGCTAAGGAGACAAGACCCTGGCAAGAGGAGCTTGCCGGGAAGGCCAACCAAGGCGCACCAAGGAACTTGCCGCGACGCGCCACGCGCTCCGGCAAGGCAACAAGGCCCCGGCGAGAGGAGCTTGCCGGGAAGACCAACCAAGGTATCTCGAAGCCCGGTGAGCGACAAGCTTCCGGACCCGACAAGATAACAACAGCGGCAAGGCGCTTGCTGCGGCAGGCGGCCACTCTGCGTCCACACTCCAGCGCATCCACCAACGTGTCGCTCTGGGGGCCTCTCCGGGCGTGCGTGGCGGGAGGCTGTGCAGCCAGCGGTGCGCAGTGGCATGCGAAGCTGACAAGATCGCCATCGTGGCGAACGGTGGCGCCCCTAACGGTCCTTTTCTGCACTGTTCAGGCGACTCAGACGGGCATTTAGTGCCCTTGTCCCCTGCCGTCAGGGTTAGGTAGGGTGCACTGTGCAAGCAACTGTATCAACTACCTCGCTTTTTACGTTTTTACCCTCCTCTGCGTGCCACCAGTCGGTGACCCCTTTAGCATATAAAAGGAGGCCCATGCGCAACGTAGAGGGGGTTCGGCTCGTTCGGTTCGGGGCCTCAGACAGTTTGCTTCGATCCATTCGTAGCTCAGAGAACATCACACTCTCGCTTTGGAGAGCAAGAACACCAGATAATACAACCAGACAAGCAGCAGTAGGAGTGTTATCTCTCCGGAGAGCTCCGAAGCTAGGTAAACTGCTCGTGTGCCTCGCCTCGATCTGCTCTTCGTGCGATCTCCGCTCCCCCGCCGAACCGAAAGGGGCCCGGTCCGCCGGCCCCATAGGTGTTCGAGGATCAGTTTCCCCGACAGGGAGCCTAATTTCTCTTTCAAAGCCGCTAGAGTTTAGTTTGCTAAACTGGCCTGATGAGAAGTACTCCGCCCTCGGGATAGGAGGTTGAAGCCGTAGGCTGATCCGCTCGAAGTCTTGAGATAGGATGTATCATGTTAAAGCACGACATAAGCACTTATTTTTTCTAAGACCAATTTCCGGATTGGCACTGAACACTTGATCTTGTTCGGACGTCATGTTTTTACTGACGTTTCTTGGTTTTCCAAGCTTTTTGGCACTTTTAAACTATTTGTGCTTTTCCAGCATTAGTCTCGCAGTGCAACGCCGGACACCTTTAGGGATTCGGCAAAAACATTCTCAGATATTGCTATATATGCATCGGTTTCGAATTGTGTCTTCGGTCAATAGTTGGGTTGCCCGGCTCCTGCACTTGCTTCCTACGTTCCGTTTTGTTCGGGTAGGCGTGCAAAGGGAGAACCACTGTGATTGTGCTTCCAGCTCACATGGTTAAGCACCTTAGTGGAGAAAGCCGAAAACTGACTGTCACAATAAGCGTAAACTGGTCAGCGATCCGATGACTATGACGGGCCATTCATAACATTGGACGAAGTGTTTACGGCTTGACCTCGACTGTCGCCGAACACTACCGGGGGCTAGTAACTGGCCTCCCAAACTAAAATCCTCAATATTTTGCTCTTACGTTAGAGCTGAGGTTTCATGATCATGCTTAGCATGACAACCCAAAGGAAGGGACCAATAGCGGGACTATTTTCTTTGGAAGACATTTCTTATGTTAAATAGTAATATAACATATCTCTCCGCGTACCTTTGTTTATAAAACCGTATAGCTAGATTTCCTTGTTTGTCGTAAATCTTTGCCCTCATAAAGGTTTTATAAAGTAGGACAAACACTCCTTGGCTACTGGACGAGGAGGTGGAAGCCGATGGTCGGTCAACAAAGTTTTGTACAATGCGGATCCGAGCATTAATGACGTAAAGTACTTGGATACATAGAGTCATTACACATAATTTGTGATTTTACTATGGATATTGATCCTTAATTCGGCCACCCGTGCCCACATTAAGGCTCGGGGGCTATTGGGCTTCGGGCTTATTATTTACAAATATTAAAGGGGCACATCGATCCCCTGAACTAGTGTTGCCACCCGACCAGTGTCTCAGGGGATACTGCATTGCTTGTCCAATGCAGAAAATTTTATGTGCAATATAGTTTCCGAGGAGATTTTGATCCTCAGGTTGGTCGGCCGCACCCAACCTGAGTCTTGAGGACTGAGCACGCCACTTTTAGTATCCCGAAGTATTCTGCCGAGATAGGACTTGATCCTCAGGCCGATTTTGCAAATCAACCTGAGTTTGAGCGGCTACTGGGATCAGCGGTCTTATGTCATCCTTCATGTGCATCTCGGGTTTTAGACCGATACACACCTTGAGGGCTACTGGCTATATATCTCGGCAGAGAATAAATTGCACCAATAAAAAATATTGACAAAAAATCGGCCCATAGTCGGGGTGGTGCACCACCTCGGAAGCAGTCCGGCATAAAGCTCGGGCGCTAGTGGCTGGCTCCATAGAGGGCATTTCCGGCATTAAGCTCGGCTAAACTCCTTCAACTTTTTTGAACCAAGGTGATATGACACCTCGGATATAGTCCGGCATTGGAGCCTGGACACAGTCCGGCGTTGGAGCTCGGATATATTTCGGCATTGGAGCTCGGATATACAGTCCGGCGTTGGAGCTCGGATACATAGTCCGGCGTTGGAGCTCGGATACATTCCGGCGCTAGAGCTGGGAAGCGGTCCGGCGTAGGTGCTCGGCTGCAAAAGATACCTCGAATGCAGTCCGGCGTTGGAGCTCGGACGCAAGAGGACCTTGCCTCCCGGGAACAACTTCAAACCCGAGGTGTGGCATAAAAATAAACAAGGCATTGATAAAGGCCGGAAACTTAAAGGGGCTCCTCGGATACCCGACGTGTAAACTTGTCGAATGCATTTCGGTGATCCTCAAGATCGAAGATAAAGAAGATTTGTTGAACTAGTTTTCAAGACCGGTAACCAAAGATGAAGAACAGTTCGGAAGAATCGAGGAGCGTCCCTAACTTGAAGACCGGTTCAGGGGGCTACTGACGGTGTCCTGGACTAGGGGGTACTCACCACGTCGTATCCCGATCTATTAGATTGGGACGAGGACCCCCGTGGCCGTATACTCATGGGCCAGTTCGGACGGCTACCGCATACAAGGAAGATTCCACAAGACTTGGCGATCAAGACAAGGACTTCTCCCCACCGGCGTATTCGGCTAGGACTCTTGTTATCCTAGGCCTCCGGTGCATTATATAAACCGAGGCCAGGCTAGTCGATAGAGACACAGAACAACAATCATACCATAGGCTAGCTTCTAGGGTTTAGCCTCCTTGATCTCGTGGTAGATCTACTCTTGTACTACCCATATCATCAATATTAATCAAGCAGGATTAGGGTATTACCTCCATCGAGAGGGCCCGAACCTGGGTAAAAATATCGTGTCCCTTGTCTCCTGTTACCATCCGGCCTTGACACACAGTTCGGGACCCCCTACCCGAGATCCGCCGGTTTTGACACCGACAGGAGGCCAAAGAAGCCAAACAAAAAAAGATAAAAAAGAGAGAAAAAGAGAGAAGGGGCAATGTTACTATCATTTTTCCACTCTTGTGCTTCAAAGTAGCACCATGATCTTCATGATAGAGAGTCTCATATGTTGTCAATTTCATATACTAGTGGGAATTTTTCATTATAGAACTTGGCTTGTATATTCCAATGATGGGCTTCCTCAAATTTCCCTAGGTCTTCATGAGCAAGCAAGTTGGATGCACGCCCACTTAATTTTCTTTTGAGCTTTCATAAACTTATAGCTCTAGTGCATCCGTTGCATGGCAATCCCGACTCACTCACATTGATATCTATTGATGGGCCTCTCCATAGCCCGTTGATAGGACTAGTTGATGTGAGACTATCTCCTTCTTTTTGTCTTATCCAGAACCACCATATTCTATTCCACCTATAGTGCTATGTCCATGGCTCATGCTCATGTATTGCGTGAAAGTTGACAAGGTTTGAGAACACCAGAAGTATGAAACAATTTCTTGGCTTGTCATCGGGGTTGTGCGTGATTTGAATATTTTGTGTGATGAAGATGGAGCATAGCCAGACTATATGATTTTGTAGGGATAGCTTTGTTTGGCCATGTTATTTTGAGAAGACATAATTGCATTTTTAGTATGCTTGAAGTATTATTGTTTTTATGTCAATATTAAACTTTAGTTTTGAATCTTATGGATCTAAACATTTATGCCACAATAAGTAAAATTACATGGATAAATATGTTAGGTAGCATTCCACATCAAAAATTCTGTTTTTATCATTTACCTACTCAAGGACGAGCAGGAATTAAGCTTGGGGATGCTTGATACGTCTCCAACGTATCTATAAATTTAAGCTTTACAATCACAATATTGGTCATACAAGAAATTCATGAATGATTAGTAGAAGGAAGAGAACTTTCACATGCAAATACATTATCTTGGAAGTCTTTTGTGATTGTGAGTCCCCATCAAAATATTATATGCCAAAATCGTTGACGTTGGACAAGGAAGACAATGTAATGGTTTATGTTTGTTCATATTCACACAGAAGTTATATTGTCATAGATCCTTCAACATGTGGTGCTTGCCCACCATCCTTGCTAGCCAAAAATTCCGCACCAAGTAGAGATACTACTTGTGCATCCAAAAACCCTTAAACCCAAGTCTTATTTTCAAGAGTCCACCATACCTACCTAAGGATTGAGCAAGATCCTTCAAGTAAGTTGTCATCGGTGCATTAAGGCAATAAAAATTGCTTCTAAAAGTGATAGATCATTTAGTGTAAGAGAAAATTGAGCATTGTACGAACTTGTGATGGAAAAGAATAAAAGGGATAGACTGCATAATAAAGGTTGCTATCATAAGTGGCGATATAACATGACACTCTTTTGCACTAAAGGGTTGGGCATACAAACAAATAAGTTCATGGCAACCTCTGCTTCACTCTGTGAAGGGCCTATCTTTTACTTTTCAGTATTTATTTTTATGTAAAGAGTCAAAGTTTTTCTCTCTATTCCTTTTTATTTTTCTCTTTTGGCAAGCATCATGTGGTGAGGAAAGATCTAGGCACATATATCTAGTTGTATATGGGTAGCATGAGTTATTATTGTTGACATCACCCTTGAGGTGAATAGGTTGGGAGGCGAAATTATAAGCCCCTATCTTTCTATGTGTCTGGTTGAAATGTTTTGCTCATGTGTTTGCGGTGAGTGTTAGCAATCATAGAAGACTATATGATGGTTGAGTATGTGGAGCTCTTACTTAGGCTTTGTTGAATAAGTTGAATTGCATCTGCTTAGTGACTGAGAACATAGGTTTTTGAGTTCCAAGAGAATTCGTTTTTTGAACCTTAACATGTGAATTGGTTGCTACTTTAACATGAGAAGTTTTATAAGAAAGAATTGTTGTCATGATGCTAGGGAAAGTGATTGAAATTGTCATTGATCAAACTTGTGCACTTTGCTACCATTCAGACTTCATAAATTATTTCTTTTATCATTGACCTACTCGAGGACGAGTAGGAATTAAGCTTGGGGATGCTGATACGTCTCCAACGTATCTATAATTTATGAAGTACTCATGCTAATATATTATCATTCTTGGATGTTTTACAATCATTTCATAGCAACTTTATACCATTTTTGGGGACTAACCTATTGACCCAGTGCTAGTTGCTGTTTTTTGCTTGTTTTTTACATCGCAGGAAATCAATATCAAACGGAGTCCAAACACTGTGAAACTTTTTGTGGATTACTAGAAGACTCCCGATGGGCCAGAGCAGCACCTCGGGGTGCCCCGAGGGGAGAGCAATCCACCAGGGCGCGCCTGGGGGCCTAGGCGCGCACACGTGGGTTGTGCCCACCTCGGTGGCCTCCGGCACCCCCTCTTTGCAATCCCAAATATTCCAAAAACCCTCAAGGTATCCCTAGAACAGAAGTTCCATCGCCACAGGCCTCTGTAGCCCTGAAAAACTAATCTAGACCCCGTTTCAGTACCCTGACGGAGGGGGACATCATCACCGGTGGCCATCTTCATGATCCAGGCAGCCACCATGATGAGGAGGGAGTAGTCCACCCTCGGGGCTGGGGGTTTGTACCAGTAGCTATGTGTTTAATCTCTATCTCTCTCTCGTGTTCTTGAGATGTCATGATCTTGATGTATCGCGGGCTTTGTTAACATAGTTGGATCATATGGTGTTTTCCCCTCTCTATCTTGTTGTGATGAATTGAGTTTTCCCTTTGATATTTCATTTTATCGGATTGAATGCTTTTATGGATTTGAGATCACTTGATATATGTCTTGCATATGAATACTCGTGGTGACAATGGGGTATCATATTGATTCACTTGATATGTGTTTTGGCACTTAGCTCACGGATTCCCGAGGTTACATTGGGGTAATCTATGCATAGGGGTTGATGCACATTCTCGTCTTTTGTTTCTCCGATAGAAATCTTGGGGCACTCTTCGAGGTTCCTTGTGTTGGATTGAGTATTATGAATCTGAATTTGCTTTGGTGTTATTTTAGTATGAACTCTTGATAGATCGATCGGAAAGAATAGCTATGTGTTATTTTAGTACGGACTCTTGATAGATCGATCGAAAAGAATAATTTGGTGTTATTTTAGTATGAACTCTTGGATAGATCGATCAGAAAGAATAGTTACAAACAATTTTTTCTTATGTTCTCCGCTAGATAGGACTTTAGAGTGATTCTTCATCGCACGTTGAAGGATGGTTATATGGTCCAATTATATTAGCATTGTTGAGAGATTGCACTAGCGAAAGTACGGACCCTTGGCCTCATTTTCAAGCATTGCAATACTGTTTGTGCTCCGTTTTATCAATTGCTACCTTGCTGTTTTTATTGTTCTTTTTACAAAAATCAATATCTACTATCCATATTACATCTGTATCACCATCTCTTCGCTGAACTAGTGCACCTATACAAATTACCATTGTATTTGGTGTGTTGGGGACACAAGAGACTTTTGATTATTTGGTTGCGGGGTTGTTTTAGAGAGACCATCTTCATCTACGCTTCCCACGGATTGATAAACCTTATGTTATCCACTTGAGGGAAAATTGCTATTATCCTACAAAACTATGCGCTTGGAGGCCCAACACGTGTCTACAAGAATAAGTTGTGTAGTAGACATCACTTATCTATGAATATTATTTGAATCTTCTCTGAATTATTTTATGCATGATTTGATATCTTTGTAATTCTCTTCGAACTATCAGTTTGGTTTGGCCAACTAGATTGGTTTTTCTTGCCATGGGAGAAGTGCTTAGCTTTTGGTATTGTATTGTTTCCATCGAGGATAAAAAGATGAGGTTTACTTCATATTGCTTGAGTTTATTCCTCTACATCATGTCATCTTACTTAATGTGTTACTCTGTTCTTCATGAACTTTATACTCTAGATGCAGGCACAAGTCGGTCGATGTGTGGAGTAATAGTAGTAGATGTAGGCAGGAGTCAGTCTACTTGACACGGGTGTGATGCCTATATTTCACAATCATTGCCTTAGATATCGTCATAACTTTGCACTTTTCTATCCACTGTTCGACAATAATTTGTTCACCCACCATATTATTTGCTATCTTGAGAGAAGCCTCTAGTGAAAACTATGGCCCTCGGGTCTATTTTCCATCATATAAGTTTCCGGTCTACTATTTTGCAATCTTTTACTTTCCGATCTATAAACCAAAAAACCCAAAAAATATTTACTTTATCTTTTGTTTAATTTTATCTGTGTTTATTAGATCTCACTTTTGCAAGTGACCGTGAAGGGATTTACAACCCCTTTATCGCATTGGGTGTAAGTTGTTTGATTGTTTGTGCAGGTATTGGTGATTTATGCGTTGTCTCCTACTGGACTGATACCTTGGTTCTCTAACTGAGGGAAATACTTATCTCTACTTTGCTACATCACCCTTTCCTCTTTAAGCGAAAAACCAATGCAAGCTAAAGAAGTAGCAAGGTGGCGTGGTGCCCGCACTCGCCCTGATGTATGTCGATGAGGATTTCTATGCCCTTATCCTGCTTGACGCAGCACTGGAAGATGCCCGTCGCGATGTGCTTGACGAGCTCGTTGTTGATGATGTTGTAGGCGGACGCCCGGTGCTGCACTTGCCAGGCTTCGGTCTCGTCCATCCGGAGTACTCCACTCTCCAAGAAGGCTAGGATAGGCTGAGCCCACGGCGGAGCTGTTATCACGGTGAAGACGGCCATCAAGATAGGTACCGGGGCGGTAGCCCCTGAGCCGGAGCCAGCAGCACCCAGGTGCAGGATGGCGGCGATCGGGTTGAGCTCAGCAGTCCCCGGTCCAGGGCCGACAGTTGCCAGGTTGGAGAAGGCAGCCCCCGGGGCAGGGTTGAAGATGGCAGCCCCACTACAAAAAAGACACATCCATGACATTTTAGGACAAACGACAATTTTTTCTGTCATACATATGACACTTGTATGACGATAATTGTGACAAAACTCGGTATCATCATAGATGTGGTGGGCTCCTACTTCTATGACAAAAAATCATGACAGAAAATGGGCTTTTCGTCCTGGGCGGGCTAGAGACGCAGCTGCATGACATTCTTTGGGTCGTCCATGACGGAAAAAACCATGGTAGAAGCGAGGGGGAGGAAAATTTTGGGGAGTTCCCGGTTATGGTGGGAGGTCGGGGGCCGAGCGATGCACGTTTCTCTCGTACATGTACGCGCGTGTGTGCGAGGCATTTGCTCTAACTGAACCCGAGTAAGGTGTTGGGCTCTAACTGAACCCGCGCGATTGCATTGCAGGCTACGTGTTACTGAACCCGAGCGATCGATCGATGGTTGTTAACTGAACCCGATCGAGTGATTCCTTCGCTACTGCTGCTAACTGAAGCCGATCGATGCTGCCTCTAGGATGAATAGTGAGTGTTGCGGGGGGTTTGGATGAACAGTGAGCGGTGGCGTTGCCTCTGGTTGAACAGGACCCCGTGGTGTGGAGGGCTGGATGAACAGTAGAGGGTGGAGGGGTGCCCGTGGAGGGGTGGTTGAACAGTAGCCGGTGGAGTAGCGCGCGGTGGAGGCTGGATGAACATGAGCCCGTGGAGGCTGGAGGAGGTCGACGGTAGCCCGTGGAGGTTGGAGGAGGTCGACGGTGGAGATGAACAGTATCTCGTGGAGTCCCTTTTTGCGGTACGCCACACCCCTCCCGATGAACAGGACCCCCGTTTCGACCGTAGCGCTCCAACACAAGTCGTTTCATCCGTTTTGCGGTACGCCACACCCCTCCCAATCAACAGGACCCCCGTTTTGACCGTAGGAGGTCCATTTCGTCCGTTTTGCGGTACACCAGACCCCTCTCGATGAACAGGATCCCGTTTCGAACATGGACGGTCGAACACAAGGCCGTTTCCTGCATTGTGCGGTACGCCAAGCCTCGTTTCCATCGCCTGTTTTGTCCAAGCCCTCCCGATGAACACGACCACACATTCCGTTCCGACCCAGCCGGTTGGCTCCCACGCGTTCCGTTGCCTCCCGATGAACACGACGCATTCCGTTGTCTCCCCATGAACACGACGCATTCTGTTGCCTCCCCATGAACACGACGACAACGCTGTTTCTCCATTCCGACCTAGCCATGTCAACGAGCCCTGGTCGTACATATGCGCGAGTAGGCATTCGAGACCCCGCCTGTATGTACACATATGTGGCAGTATTTTCTTTCTTGCACCCTAGCAACGATACGTAAGTGTACATGCTACGTGCGCGCCTCTACTATGACACGTGCACGCCTCTACATCCACTAGTATGTATGTACGTACACGTTCATGACCAGAATGACAACGCTACATACGCTTTGACCAGGTGGGTCCCGACTGTCAGGCACTTCCTTGCGTGCGAAGATGTAGCTGGTGGGTCCCAGCAGTCAGGGGGGCGAATCATTTTGTTTTTTTGCCCAGACGCACTTCCTTGCGTGCGAAGGTGTAGCTGGTGGGTCCCAGTAGTCAGGGGGGAAACGTTTTTTTCACGAAATACGGTGGCCCGTCTGGTGGGTCCCCGCTGTCAGGTGGAGGAATAATTTATTTTGCGCGTAATAAGGAGGCACTTCCTTGCTGCGGCCGTGGACCCAGCTGTCAACGTCTCTACACATAGTACTTTTCCGATGGAAGTCGGTCGTGAACCACATTGACCACGCCGCGCCGAGAGCACCACGGCGGTGGACGACGGCGAGGCCTAAGAAGGGGACGACATGGAGGCAGGGAAGACTCGGCAGTTGTTTTCCACGTGGAGGGGAGTACGACTGTACGAGGGTTTACTGGTTTGTCTGCTGTCGCCAGAGAATAACAGCAGGTGTGGGTGAGTAGAGGGATGGCTAGGCCAGCGATGGGAGTACGGTGGGGCGGTGAGGCCTGCGCGGTAGCATAGCCGGCCGTGGGGAGGAGGGAGCAGGCAGTCCCACCGACGCTTGTTTGAGCGGCTGGAGCAGGAAGAGCAGAGATTGAAGAAGCACGACGGCCGTTGGATGGACATCCAACAGTCAGTGCTTGTGCATCAACCTTTTTTTAGGAAAGCCTCAAATCTGTGGAAAACAGCATACATCCCATCTGCCATTATTTCTAATAATTTACAGCCCATTTGCTAATTCTAATGGTTTTTTTGGAGCCCATATTCTTTTCGTTAGCATTACAGCCCATATTGTGGCCACGGTTAAAAATTATACGAAATTTTCCATATTTTGGTGCGGTCCGAGCTGTTTTTAATCCCGAAATTTCGAATCACATTCAAACTGATTTTAAAAATAAATGTATATCAATATAACATCCAACAAATTCTCCACGAATAAAAATTAATGTGATTTAAAATCTTGAAATAAAAAAAAGACATTTTAAACTAATTGCCGGTTTGATGTGTTTTAAAAATGTACAGCCCATTTCTCATTACTGATGGGCCATTTTCTCGGCCAGCCGAATGAAAGCTCTCCTCGTCTTGAAAGATTTGCAGCCCAATAGGCCTGACAAAGCGACTTACTTGGCAAATCACAAAAAACTGCGCTGTGGTCGTGGACCCAGCTGTCAGCCTCTCCACATATAGTACTCTTCCGATGGAAGTCGTTTCTTGACCACGTTGACCACGCCACACGGAGAGCACCACAGCGGTGGACGACGGTGACGCCTAGGAAGGGGACGACGCGGAGCCGGGGAAGACGCGACAGTGGAAGCCCGCGCTGAGAGGAGTATGAGGGTTCACTGGTTCGACTGCGGTGTGAGGCTGCTATCGCCGTAGGGCCTGGCCAGCGATGGGAATAGTAGGGGGCGGTGAGGCCTCTGCGGCAGCACAGCCGGCCACGGGAGGCAGGAGCATGCGGCACGACCAGCGCTGCTTTGGGCGGCTGGAGCAAGAAGATCGGAGGTTGAAGAAGCACTACGGCCGTTGGATGGACATCGTACGGTCACTGGAGCTAGAATCGTTCATATTGAGTAAGTTGACAAAGCCCTTCGTCCCCGTCAACTTAGTAGGCCCACAAGTCAGCCTCCCACAGAGGTGGGTCCCAGCTAGCCGGGGGAGTATTCATTTTTTTGTGCGTAATAAGGAGGCACTTCCGGTGGGTCCGAGCTGACAGCGGGGAACGTTTTTTTCGCGAAATATGGTGGCCCGTCCAGTGGGTCACAACAGTCAGGGGGAAACGATTTTTTTCGCAAAATACAGGTGGCCCGTCTAGTGGGTCCCCGCTGTCAGGTGGAGGAATAATTATTTTCCGCGTAATAAGGAGGCACTTCCTTGCGACTGCCGTGCACCCAGCTGTCAGCCTCTCCACGTACAGTACTTTTCCGATGGAAGTCGGTCATTGACCACATTGACCACGCCACGCCGAGAGCACCACAGCGGTGGACGAGGGCGAGGCCTAGGAAGGGGACGACGCTGAGCCGGGTAAGACGCGGCAGTGGATGCCCACGCAGAGAGGAGTACGTGCGTTCACTGGTTCGGTTGTAGTGTGAGGCTGCCGTCGCCGCAGAATAACAGGGGGTGTCGGTGAGTGGAGGGATGGCCTGGCCAGTGGTGGGAGTAGTATGGGGGCGGTGAGGCCTCCGCAGTAGCACAGCTGGCCACGAGAGGCTAGAGCAGGCAGCACGACCGGCGCTGCTTTGGGCGGCTGGAGCAAGAAGACCAGATGTTGAAGAAGCACTATGGCCGTTGGATGGACATCATACGGTCACTGGAGTATTGACTAAGTTGACAAAGCCCTCCATCCCCGTCAACTTAGTAGGCCCACAAGTCAGCCCAACAATATGGTGGGTCCCAGCTAGCAGGGGGTATTCATTTTTTTGGGCGTAATAAGGAGGCACTTCCTTGCGTGCGAAGATATAGCTGGTGGATCCGACCTGTCAGCGGGGGGAACATTTTTTTTGCGAAATACAGAGGCCCTTCCTGTGGGTCCTAGCTGTCAGGTGGAGGAATCATTATTTTGCACATAATAAGGAGGCATTTCCTTGCGTGCGGCCATGGACCCAGCTGTCAGCCTCTCCATGTACAGTCCACTTCTGATGGATGTCATTCATTGACCACGTTGACCAGGCCACGCTGAGAGCACCAGGGCAGTGGACGACGGCGAGGCCTAGGAAGGGAACGACACGGAGCCAGGGAATACTCGGCAGTTGTTTCCCACACGGAGGAGTACGAGGGTTTACTGGTTCGTCTGCCATCGCCGGAGAATAACAACATGTGTGGGTGAGTAGAGGGATGGCTAGGCCAGTGATGGGACTACGGTGGGGCCGTGGGGCCTGCGCGGCAGCATAGCCGGCCGCGGGAGGAGGGAGCAGGCAGTCCCGCCGGCGCTTGGTTGAGCGGCTGAAGCATGAAGAGCAGAGATTGAAGAAGCACGACGGCCGTTGGATGGACATCCAACAGTCACTGCTCTCGTGTGTTGACTAAGTTGACAGGGCGTTGCGTGTGCGTCAACCTTTTTTTTATGAAAGCATATGCGTCAACCTGTAGTAGGCGCAGAAGTCAGCCTCAAATCTGTGGAAAACAGCATACAACCCATCTGCCATTATTTCTAATAATGTACAGCCCATTTGCTAATTCTTAAGATTTTTTTGGAGCCCATCTTCTCTTTGTTAGCATTACACCCCATATTGTGGCCACGGTTAAAAAGCATACGAAATTTTGCATATTTCAGTGCGGTCAACTGTTTTTAATCCAGAAATATCGATTCACATTCAAACTACTTTGAAAAATAATTTATATAAATATAAAATCCAAATAATTGTCCACGCATAAAAATCAATGGAATTTAAGATCTTGTAATGAAAAAAAAATTGAAACTAATTCTCAGTTGATGTGTTTAAAAAATGTACAACCCATTTCTGGGCAAACCAAATGAAACTCTCCTCGTCTTGGAAGATTTGCAGCCCAGCAGGGCCAATAAAGCAAGTAGGCCTTGTTTGGGTATTTCTTAAAAAAAACTGGGCTAGCCATTTTCAGCAAGAACAAAACACAACTGGGCTCATGACGTGGTAAACATAAATAAAACCTTGGCTAGACGGGCCACAGCCCCCGCACAGCCCCGTTGTTACCCTGATCCATCGCTAAAACTAGTATAAATAACAACTGCTTGTTCCTCAAAAAAATGCGCGACTTGCTGGGTCCCTGGTGTCAGCCGCTCGTAGTGTAATTCTCTCATTTATTGACTACGTTGACAATGGCGTGAGCCCCAGATGTCCAACCATTAGGAGGAACCATATTTTTGGGCTTGGACTATAGAGGCACTTGCTTGCGTACTGCCATGACGCTGGTGGGTCCCTACTGTCATCCTCTCCACATACAATCATCTCCTTGTTCCTCTCGGTTGTTGATGACGTTGACAACACAAGAGGGCGGTGGACCACGCACGGCAAGCGAACCAAGGCCGCAAGGCGGAGGACGATGGCGAGGCCTTGGACAGAACGAACAAGAGCCATTGAAGATGCCTCGGTCCAGTCGTAGGCGGAGGGGAGTACGAGGGTTGACTGGTTCAGGCGCGGGTGCGTGTTGGGGCTAACGTCACCGGAGAATAACAGGACGTGTGGGGGAATAGAGGGATGGACTGGCCAACGTTGGAGGGTATGTACGGTAGGGCGGCGGAGGCGCAGCCAGCCATGGGAGGCGGGAGCAGGCGGAGCCGACGGGGTGGTTTGGTTTGGGCGGCTTGAGGAAGAAGAAGACAAGAGATAGAAGATACACGACAGATGTTGGATGTCAATCCAATGGCTGGTATGCAGAATCGTTTGTTGACTGGCTAGTAAGTCGACACCACCTTGGATAGGCTATTTCCTTGCGGGTCCCAAATGTCAGAATCCAAATCTATCACGGTCATGCAGCCTTTCCTATGAAAATTTACAGCTCATTTGATGTGCTAGTTCGAAATAAGTTTGTGGGTGCTGGTGGGGGCTAATCACTTGGCTTCTGTAATGCACAGTGAGCTCAAGCAGCCGGCGAGAGTGATGTTATTTCCCTTGGTTGGGATTTGTTACAATATTTCACTCTAAATTAAACGAATGGCAAGCCATTTGCCTTGTTTCAAAGAAAATATGACAGTCACAGCCGAGTTGAAAAGGGCAGGAACATCTAACTCCAGCTTACAAACTGTACAAAAGCACGAGGGTTAATTGTTCATCAGGTTTACAAAAAAACCAGATTGAAAAGGGCAACAACATCTAACTCCAGCACTGTTTTCGGCAGTCACAGTCAAATGGATCGGTCAGGTCCATAGAATGAACATACTGGGTCATAAATTTTACTGGATTATGACCACAATATGTTGTAAATAGAAGCCCGACACGTTCAGAAGCTCTTTTGCCCACCTGAAACTCCTTTTTTTGCTCTTCGACGTACCCATCCGTCAATTCAGTAAATATATGGGCTTTTGAATTGATCTTACTATTTACTAGTGTGGATGGGCTGTTTTGTCTTGGGCCCAGAGAAACAATTACTACTAGTACAGTGGAGACACTCTACAGCTACCCAGAAAAACAATTGCTACTAGTACAGTGGAGACACTCTACCGCTTCTAGCTCCTCCTAGGTCATTGAAACATCTCCCTATACTGAATGCCGTTATACTTTTGTTCACCGACATGCGGGCCATGCAGCGCGCGGCCCAAATGCCATCCACCAAATTAGAAGGCGGTATGCAGGCGGAGAGTCACCTCGGTCGTAGCGCGGCAGTAACGAGCTGTCGTATCACAAAACCCCACCTCCCCGCAGTCTAAGTATGACGGACGAAGCAACCATCATTTCATCTTCGCTGAATCCCCTTCTCCCTCACCGTCTTCAAGAAAGGCAACACTCGCATCTGCCACTGTTCTTCTCTCCGAACGAAGGGAAGGTAAGCGGATCCGGGATGTTGGTATATTTTCGTTCAGAAAAAAAAGAACTTTTGCAAAGCAGTAACCGATCCTCACTCTCTTTTTTGTTTCATTGTCATTGCGATTGTTTTTCCTTTCAGTGCTCTCCTAGTATTCGTTAGTTTCATGATGGACCAAGGAGAACCAGGCAAAGATCTGCCGATATTGGAGCAAATGCAGGAGGCTGATCCCCATGAGACAGAGAGCTACAAGAAGATGGAGGCAACCACCGAGCCGACCCCAGATATGCTCACGGCCACTACTGAGATGGTCAACGCCCCGTTT
>NC_041382.1:229766508-229847785 GCF_002162155.2 Triticum dicoccoides | reverse complement strand
TGCCCAAGGTGATTTCCTTCTTTGCAGATCTCGATTGTGGTTTTTCATCTAAGTATGTGGTGATTTTTTAGAAAAGGAAGTATGTGGTGATTAATAATGCAAAATTTTATTAGCTTCGATGCCATGCTATACATAGTGGTTTAAATAACTTGTGTTTCTTATACTGAAAAGTAATTCAGAATTTGTTTCTGTTTCAATTAGAGCCCTGATGCACACAAGGATTGTGTGGTTGTACATGTCACTCGCTATGAGGCGGACGACCTGAATATACGCACTGGGAAAACAGAGTTCTTAGGCTTTTGGATCCTGGAAGCCATTTGCGGTTATACCAATGAAGAGTTGTATTCCAGCCTCACTGTTGTTAGGCGTGTTGTCCAGGGTGTATTGAAGCATAAGAAGTTCAAAGCTACTCCTTCGTTTGTGAGGCATACTGTTCTTGTCAAGCTTACGCAGGAAGATGATGTGGCATGCCTCCACAAACAAGTTTATCAGTGGCAAGGCCACAAGGTTGTCTTCATGAAGGTTAACAGGATTGAGCTGCTGCGGGACGTCCTCGATGATGTTCATGGCAAGGTCCGTCTTTTGTCCAGCCCAAATTAGATTGAGGCATGAAATAGTTGCCCCGGCTAGTGTTTAATAGTAGTTTGGATTGTGTCTAACTATCCGAACCTTGCCTGTTATCGACCCCTCTGGGGCTAGTACTCTGTTTGAATCCGTCTATAGGAACTACTGCTACTTTTGTGTGCCCGTGAATCATGTGAGAACCATCGTAATTGTTGCCGAAACAGATGCGTCCTCACTAGTTTTTTCATGAATATGGCATGGTAAGACATAAGTTGTCACGGTTTATCAAACGAGCAGTGTGTGTTTTGATGAAATAGAGCACTCGTTCGAGAACCATGCGCCGACGTATACATAAGTACTTGTAAACACTGTTGGTGCTACCCCACTTGTAAGCAGTTGTGCAAAACACGGCACATAGGCTTAGCTCGCTTCAACACTAGGCTATCGACCAGCTAACAATGAACAATTTGCTGTCTGACATATAAGCAACTATGTATCTTGTTACAGTAGTTCATGCAGTTAATTGAGGCCACAATGTAATAAATTCCAAGCTTTCACACGCTAGTCCAGCGCTCATGTGGAACACTCACATTAAACTCGTCTTCATAAAAAAACTTGAAAAGCATAAGTTAAGCAATTTTATCATGACACATTCATAATTGTCATATTTCTTATCATGATCATGTAGTTGACATAGTATTTGTGGCCAAGCCACCGCTCATAATTCTTTCATACATGTCACTCATGCATCATCACAATCCCGGTACACCACCGGAGGCATTCATATAGATTCATATTTGTTCTAGTATCGAGTTGTAATCTTTGAGTTGTAAATAAATGTGTGATGATCATCATTGTCTAGAGCATTGTCCCAAGTGAGGAATTACAAAAAAAAAGAAAAGAGAAAGGCCATAAAAAAAGAGAGAAGGCCCAAAAAAGAGAAAGGCCATAAATAAAAGAGAAGGCCCAAAAAATGAGAGAAAAAGAGAGAAGGGACAATGTTACTATCCTTTGCCACACTTGTGCTTCAAAGTAGCACCATAATCTTCATGATAGAGAGTCTCTTGTTTTGTCACTTTCATATACTAGTGGGAATTTTTCATTATAGAACTTGGCTTGTATATTCCAACAATGGGCCTCCTCAAGTGCCCTAGGTCTTCGTGAGCAAGCAAGTTGGATGCACACCAACTTAGTTTCTTTTGTTGAGCTTTCATACATTTATAGCTCTAGTGCATCCGTTGCATGGCAATCCCTACTCCTTGCATTAACATCAATCAATGGGCATCTCCATAGCTCATTGATTAGCCTCGTTGATGTGAGACTTTCTCCTTTTTGTCTTCTTCACATAACCCCCTCATTATTCTATTCCACCCATAGTGCTATAGCCATGGCTCGCGCTCATGTATTGCGTGAAAGTTTATAGGCTTGAGATTCCTAAAGTATGAAACAATTGCTTGGCTTGTCATCGGGGTTCTGCGTGATGAGAGCATTCTTGTGTGACAAAAATGGAGCATGACTAAACTATATGATTTTGTAGGGATGAACTTTCTTTGGCCATGTTATTTTGAGAAGACATAATTGCTTAGTTAGTATGCTTGAAGTATTACCATTTTGATGTCAATATGAACTTTTGTCTTGAATCTTTCGGATCTGAATATTCATGCCACAATTAAGAAGAATCACACTGAAATTATGCCAAGTAGCACTCCGCATCAAAAATTCTATTTTTATCATTTACCTACTCGAGGACGAGTAGGAATTAAGCTTGGGGATGCTGATACGTCTCCAACATATCTATAATTTTTGTTTGCTCCATGCTATATTATCTTCTGTTTTGGATGTTTATGGGCTTTATTATACAATTTTATATCATTTTTTGGGACTAACCTATTAACCCAGAGCCCAGTGCCAGTTTCTGTTTTTTGCCTATTTTAGGGTTTCAAAGAAAAGGAAAATCAAACAGAGTCCAATTGACCTAAAACTTCACGGAACTCATTTTTGGAAAGAAAGAAGCCCAGAAGACTTGAAGTGCACGTAAGGGAAGCTTCGAGGAGGCCACGAGGTCCTTCCGAGCAACTGAAACGTAGGTTCTCTACAGATTCTACTCCGCCATCCTCCCAACAATATTCGCAAGACAACACAAGGCTAGACAGTCAACGCAGCTATGTAGATGATGAGCACATCTCCCCTACTCCACCATCACATGTGCTTGCTCTAACTTGGCACTATTATATGTGGTTGCATGTTGCGTATGATGTCTAGCTTGTGTTGCTTCTAACTTTGTTGAATTGCATCTGCTTACTTTACACATAATGCCTGTGAATATGACATGTGTTCCTGTTTCTACATCAGACTACTATTCTTGCATATCCCACATCAGTCACTTATGATAAGGCACCTTTAAGTCGCCACTGTGATATTGGTTGTGTCTTGCATATGATTTCTAGCATGTACTGCTTCTAATTTGTTGAAACGACATACAGTTTGAACTTGGCATATTGATATTGGTTGCATCTTTCATATGGTGTCTAGCTTGTAGTGCTTCTAATTTGTTGAAATGCCTTCTGCTTAGTTACCACATCATAGGTGTGAATATGTCACACCATCCTGTTTTTCATACATATTCCATCCTCGCATCATGTGTTTGCCTTTCATCCAAGTAGTGTTCATCGGTATCATGCATGAATGAGTTCTGAAGAGTGAATTTTATTCCTTTTTCTTATCGGTTTGACTTCACAATGCAAAATCATTACAGCTGAAGGAAATTAGTCCGGCAGTGGATGATGGTGGTCCTTCAGAGCAACTCAAATAGGGGGTCTCTACAGATTCTACTCCGCCATCCTCCCAACAAGATTCGCAAGACAACACAAGGCTGGACAGTCAACGTAGCTGTGTAGATGATGAGCACATCTCCCCTACTCCACCATCATAGGTGCTTGCTCTAACTTGACACTATTATATGTGGTTGCATGTTGCGTATGATGTCTAGCTTGTATTGCTTCTAACTTGAATTGCATCTGCTTACTTTACACAATATGCCTGTGAATATGACACGTGTTCTTGTGTCTAGAACATACGTGTACATGATGAGCACATCTCCCCTACTCCACCATCACAGGTGCTTGCTCTTACTTGGAACTGTTATACGTGGTTGCGTTTTCCGTATGATGTCTAGTTTGTATTGCTTCTGATTATGTTGAATTGCATCTGCGTAGCTTACAACTTATACCTGCAATGATCCCTTACCCATAAGACACATTTAACTTGGGACTGTGATGTAGGTTGCATCTTGCATTGTCTTCTAGCTTGTACTGCTTCTAATTTCTTGAAATGCACTTACGACGAGAAACTTTTTACCTGATAGAGTGATATTGGTTGCATGTTCATATGGTGCCTAGCTTTCATTTCTTCTAATTTTGTTGAAATGCCTTCCTCTTACTGTTTTTTCATACATATTCCATCCTCCTATCGTACGTGTGAATATGAAACGCTGTCTTTTTTTGTATATATTCCATCCTCCTATCCTGCGCTTGCCTTACATCAAAGTAGTGTTCGTCTGTATCATGCATCAGCCAGTTATGCAGAGCTAATTTTATTCATCTTCTTGTGGTTTTGACTTCATAAGGCAATATCAGAAAATAGGAAGGAAAAGAGTAAGTTAGGGGATGTTGGTGGTCCTCCGCACAGACACAAACAGAGACTCTCTAGATTTGCCACTGCTACTGCTAATGTAGTTGAAGTCCCAAGTCTACATGATGAGTTCATCTCACGTACTCCACCATCGCAGGTGCTTGCTCTAAGTTGACAGTGTGATAATTGGTTTCATGTTGCATATGTTGTCTAGCCTATATTTCTTCTATTTTGATTAAATTGCACCTGCTGAGTTTATACGTTATACATGTGCACATGACATGGCTTTCTATGTCTAGAATACACTGCATCTATCTATCATACCATGTTCTTACATCAAAGTACTGTTGTTGTGTATCCCGCATCAGTCACTCATGATTGGATGCTTTTAACATGGCAGTTTGATAGTGGTTGCATCTTGCATTGATTTCTACGTTGTACTGCTTCTAATTTTTTGAATTGCCACTTATGACAAGACACTTTTAACTTGGCAGAGTAATATTGGTTGCATCTTTCATATGGTGTCTAGCTTGCATTACTTCTATTTTCTTGAAAATCCTTCTGCTTAGTTTGCACATCGTAGCTGTGAATATGTCATGCCATCTTGTTTTTCTTACATATTCCATCCTCATACGGTTGTCTTACTCCAAGTATTGCTTGTCTGTATCATGCATCAATGAGTTCTGAAGAGTGATTTTATTCTTTTGTGTTGTGGGTACAGCTTGACATGGAAAAGTCAAAAAAGAGCAAGGAAAATAATATAGTAGGGAGTGCTGTTACTCGTCAGGTGAAACAGAAAAGGTTCTGCCGTCGAGATTCTGCTGGTACTTATAGTGCAGTAGAAGGTCCAAGTCCACCGGCTAAATATACAAACACAGTATCACCTGCTCCACCAGATGCAGCATCCACTTCAACTGTACCAGCATCTCAACCAGTTACTCGTTCGTTTGCTCCGAAACTGGCCACTTCCCAAGCTGCCTTCACACCTAACACTACTTCCGAAGCACTGCTGACACAATAGGACTTGGCAAGATTAGATGAACTTCATGAGCATCAACACCAAGACGGTACCTGACCGAGTCAAGTTGCAGTTGCATGCTCCTTTATATGTACTCTCACAGTTTGATGTACACTAACACTTTCCATATTCGTTGTTGAACTAGCACCACGGCGCAAGCAGAAACAGACATCAGGGATAATGCTTGACAGATTAACAAAATCTAAAGGAGGAAGGATGGAGATCCATTTTGAGGCAGGTTTAAAAAGGCCATGTGATGCTACAGAGTCAGCCAAGTTAGTATCAGAGGCAGCAGTTGCCGTTAGGTGTCATGCACATATCCTCCCAACGTGGATCCAGTACAGGAATGAGAAAGACAATACCCAGTTTAACACCTTCCTTGCCCATTTATCCATAAGTAATGTTATTCATCGCAATTAGTAAAATTGTCTTGCACTGTCCCATACTTTCTAGCTTCCTCCTAATAAGACTCACATTCTTTTTTTCAACAGATGAGGTTCAAGTTGGATCCGAAAGATGATGCAACTAAACAAGCATGCACTCATGTTTTTCAGTCTGCTCTGCGACAGTATTGGTACCACCTTAGAAAATCTCACTTTGAAGGCAAGGCTAACAATGAAATCGCCCAAACATCTCCAGTGGAATATATTATAGATGAAGACTGGACAAGCCTCGTTAAACACTGGTTTGATCCAAAGTATCAGGTAGGCTATATGTATTTGATCAGACCACATATTGAACTTGTATTTATGTATGTGCCTTACAAGTGTATCTTCTTCTAGGCTAACTGTCAGAAGAACAAAACCAACCGTTCTAAAGTGAAATTCAAACAGACAACAGGATCTCGTAGCTATATTGCACACTGCGAGGCTCTTGTAAATAGCTGCTACTTCCTTCTTTTTTGTGCCATATTATCCTATCTATATTGACTTGTTCCAAATACAGAGGAAAGCCCCTGCAGACCAAAAAGAACCTGAACCGAATGCAGTGCAAATCTTCAAGGATTGCCACACCCGCAAGATGAAGGGCATGGGCACACCAGTTCAAGCCGCTGTTGTAAGTCCTTACTCCTCCTAGCTTGAACTGATTGGTATTGTGATGTGTTCATTTAACTACTTGGTTTGCAGCCAATGTCAGTTACTCTGTTCACTTTTATTCACAGTTGTCTTAATGTATCATTTCACCTTACATGGTTTAAAAGAGATGAAGGATATTCTTTTGGTCTTGATCTGTAATCTAGTTGTTATGTTCACATGCACACACAATGTTTGTTTTATATCTGTTTGCCCATGATATGAATGATGTCATACTATGTTCATCCTACTTTAAACCATGTCTCTTTATCCTTAGATGTCAACAAATGTGAGGAAATATACAATACAGTAGGTATGCTACATGGACATATGTTCCTAATGTGATTTTATTATGTAGTTGGCACTACAATACATGCTAATGTAGTACAGTAGTTCACCAAAATAAGTTATGTATAAACGTTTAACCTACTTTGTTTGTTTTTGTCTCATTAGTAACTTATCTGGTACACTAATCTACAAGTTCAAACTTTCAGGAAGCTATGGAACAAATGATTGAACAACCACAACCACCTGAAGGTGACGAGGCTACTACAGGCACAATGTCACCTCTTGCTGCAGTGCATCAGTATCTCTCCACTAACAGTGCAAAAAGCACCTTCCTGTGTAATTCTGGGTTGGTTGTCAAGGTAACCTCGTACAAATCGCCTACTGAACAAAATCATCCTGCTAGACAGAGTGATATATCTGTTCTCCAGACACAAGTCCAATCCCTAATGGACGTTGTTTCGGAAACAAGAATAGTGGTTCAGAAATGTCGTCAAGATATGAATGGTTTTGAAACCAGACTATCAGACATTCGCTTCATTGTTCAAGAGCAATGGTGGAAAAAAGGTGGAGATTGTGCTGCTCCATCAGATTCTACAGCCTGAAACATTAGCACTCAGGTCAAATGATCTGTGCTTCTATACATCTGATGGTGCTTTTATCTGGAAGGACTGTAAACTTTATGCCAACAGGCCTTTTGTTGTATGGTTGGAATTTATTTTGTTGTGATACAACATTTATGATGCTACCTCAGGCTGCAGTAATTACCACACTATTTTTGTATAGTGTAGGTTTATCTTAGTAATGTATTCGGCCGAAAGCTTCGTAGGAGCCCAACATGCCAACATTCGTCGGGCCCATTCCAATTGGGCTAAAAACGATTACGGGCCGAAATTGGCATGTAGCCAACTAAAAATATCTAGGCATAAATTAGCATAAGCTTTCATTTTTTTCTGGTAGGCCTGTGCCCATAGTGGGCCTTTAACAGGCCTAAACATAATTTGGGCCAACAGTAAAAATAGGCCATTTACAGGTGTAAATATCTCGAGCCCATAAAAAACATGGGCCTTTAATAGACCGAAAGTGAGATTGGGCCCTGATTGTGCCAAATTGAAGGAAATATGCCCTAGAGGCAATAATAAAGTTATTATTTATTTCTTTATATCATGATAAATGTTTATTATTCATGCTAGAATTGTATTAACCGGAAACATAATACATGTGTGAATACATAGACAAACAGAGTGTCACTAGTATGCCTCTACTTGACTAGCTCGTTAATCAAAGATGGTTATGTTTCCTAACCATGAACAAAGAGTTGTTATTTGATTAACGGGATCACATCATTAGGTGAATGATCTGATTGACATGACCCATTCCATTAGCTTAGCACCTGATCGTTTAGTATGTTGCTATTGCTTTCTTCATGACTTATACATGTTCCTATGACTATGAGATTATGCAACTCCCGTTTGCCGAAGGAACACTTTGTGTGCTACCAAACGTCACAACGTAAATGGGTGATTATAAAGGTGCTCTACAGGTGTCTCCAAAGGTACATGTTGGGTTGGCGTATTTCGAGATTAGGATTTGTCACTCCGATTGTCGGAGAGGTATCTCTGGGCCCTCTCGGTAATACACATCACATAAGCCTTGCAAGCATTGCAACTAATGAGTTAGTTGTGAGATGATGTATTACAGAACGAGTAAAGAGACTTGCCGGTAACGAGATTGAACTAGGTATGGGATACCGACGATTGAATCTCGGGCAAGTAACATACCGATGACAAAGGGAACAACGTATGTTGTTGTGCGGTCTGACCGATAAAAGATCTTCGTAGAATATGTAGGAGCCAATATGAGCATCCAGGTTCCGCTATTGGTTATTGACCGGAGACGTGTCTCGGTCATGTCTACATTGTTCTCGAACCCGTAGGGTCCGCACGCTTAAGGTTTCGATGACAGTTATATTATGAGTTTATGAGTTTTGATGTACCGAAGTTAGTTCGGAGTCCCGGATGTGATCACGGACATAATGAGGAGTCTCGAAATGGTCGAGACATAAAGATTGATATATTAGACGGCTATATTCGGACACCAGAAGTGTTCCGAGGAAGTTTCGGATAAAACCGGAGCACCGGGGGGTTACCGGAACCCCCCGGGGGGTTAATGGGCCTCATGGGCCTAAAGTGGAGAAGAGGAGGGGCTGCCAGGGCAGGCCGCGCTCCCCTCTCCGCCTAGTCCGAATTGGACAAGGAGGGAGGGGCGGCGCCCCCCCCCCCTTTTCCTTCTCTCCTTCCCCCTCTCCTACTTGGACAAGGAAAGGGAGGGGAGTCCTACTCCCGGTAGGAGTAGGACTCCTCCTGCGCGCCTCCTACTAGGGCCGGCCGCACCCCCCCCTTGGATCCTTTATATACGGAGGCAAGGGGCACCCCTAGACACACAAGTTGATCCACGTGATCATATTCTTAGCCGTGTGCGGTGACCCCTTCACCATAGTCCTCGATAACATTGTAGCGGTGCTTAGGCGAAGCCCTGCGACGGTAGTACATCAAGATCGTCACCACGCCGTCGTGCTGACGGAACTCTTCCCCGACACTTTGCTGGATCGGAGTCCGGGGATCGTCATCGAGCTGAACGTGTGCTAGAACTCGGAGGTGCCGTAGTTTCGGTGCTTGATCGGTCGGGCCATGGAGACGTACGACTACATCAACCAAGTTAACGCTTTCGTTGTCGATCTACAAGGGTACGTAGATCACACTCTCCCCCTCTCATTGCTATGCATCACCATGATCTTGCGTGTGCATAGGAAAACTGTTGAAATTACTACGAAACCCAACAGTGGCATCCGAGCCTAGGTTTTATATGTTGATGTTATATGCACGAGTAGAACACAAGTGAGTTGTGGGCGATATAAGTCATACTGCTTACCAGCATGTCATACTTTGGTTCGGCGGTATTGTTGGATGAAGCGGCCCGGACCGACATTACGCGTACGCTTACGCGAGACCGGTTCTCCCGACGTGCTTTTCACATAGGTGGCTTGCGGGTGACAGTTTCTCCAACTTTAGTTGAACCGAGTGTGGCTACGCCCGATCCTTGCGAAGGTTAAAACAGCACAAACTTGACAAACTATCATTGTGGTTTTGATGCGTAGGTAAGATTGGTTCTTTCTTAAGCCCGTAGCAGCCACGTAAAACTTGCAACAACAAAGTAGAGGACGTCTAACTTGTTTTTGCAGGGCATGTTGTGATGTGATATGGTCAAGACATGATGCTAAATTTTATTGTATGAGATGATCATGTTTTGTAACCGAGTTATCGGCAACTGGCAGGAGCCATATGGTTGTCGCTTTATTGTATGCAATGCAATCGCGCTGTAATGCTTTTCTTTATCATTAAGCGTTAGCGATAGTCGTGGAAGCATAAGATTGGCGAGACGACAACAATGCTACGATGGAGATCAAGGTGTCGCGCCGGTGACGATGGTGATCACGACGGTGCTTCGAAGATGGAGATCACAAGCACAAGATGATGATGGCCATATCATATCACTTATATTGATTGCATGTGATTTTTATCTTTTATGCATCTTATCTTGCTTTGATTGACGGTAGCATTATAAGATGATCTCTCACTAATTATCAAGAAGTGTTCTCCCTGAGTATGAACCGTTGCGAAAGTTCTTCATGCTAAGACACCACGTGATGATCGGGTGTGATAGGCTCTATGTTCAAATACAACGGGTTCAAAACAGTTGCACACGCGGAATACTCAGGTTATACTTGACGAGCCAAGCATATACATATATGGCCTTGGAACCCGGAGACCGAAAGGTCAAGCGTGAATCATATAGTAGATATGATCAACATAGTGATGTTCACCAATGAAACTACTCCATCTCACGTGATGATCGGACATGGTTTAGTTGATTTGGATCACGTAATCACTTAGAGGATTAGAGGTTTGTCTATCTAAGTGGGAGTTCTTTAAGTAAATTAATTGAACCTAAATTTATCATGAAACTTAGTACCTGATAGTATCTTGCTTGTTTATGCTTGATTGTAGATAGATGGCTTGTGCTGTTGTTTCGTTGAATTTTAATGCGTTCCTTGAGAAAGCAAAGTTGAAAGATGATGGTAGCAATTACACGGACTGGGTCCGTAACTTGAGGATTATCCTCATTGCTGCATAGAAGAATTATGTCCTGGAAGCACCGCTGGGTGCCAGGCCTGCTGCTGGAGCAACACCAGATGTTATGAACGTCTGGCAGAGCAAAGCTGATGACTAGTCGATAGTTCAGTGTGCCATGCTTCACGGCTTAGAATCGGGACTTCAACGACGTTTTGAACGTCATGGAGCATGTGAGATGTTCCAGGAGTTGAAGTTAATATTTCAAGCAAATGCCCGGATTGAGAGATATGAAGTCTCCAATAAGTTCTATAGCTGCAAGATGGAGGAGAACAGTTCTGTCAGTGAGCATATACTCAAAATGTCTGGGTATAATAATCACTTGATTCAATTGGGAGTTAATCTTCCAGATGATTGCGTCATTGACAGAATTCTCCAATCACTGCCACCAAGCTACAAGAGCTTCGTGATGAACTATAATATGCAAGGGATGAATAAGACTATTCCCGAGCTCTTCGCAATGCTGAAAGCTGCGGAGGTAGAAATCAAGAAGGAGCATCAAGTGTTGATGGTCAACAAGACCACTAGTTTCAAGAAAAAGGGCAAAGGGAAGAAGAAGGGGAACTTCAAAAAGAATGGCAAGCAAGTTGCTACTCAAGAGAAGAAACCCAAACCTAGACCTAAGCTTGAAACTGAGTGCTTCTACTACAAGCAGACTGGTCACTGGAAGCGGAACTGCCCCAAGTATTTGGCGGATAAGAAGGATGGCAAGGTGAACAAAGGTATTTGTGATATACATGTTATTGATGTGTACCTTACTAATGCTCGCAGTAGCACCTGGGTATTTGATACTGGTTCTGTTGCTAATATTTGCAACTCGAAATAGGGACTATGGATTAAGCGAAGATTGGCTAAGGACGAGGTGACGATGCGCGTGGGAAACGGTTCCAAAGTCGATGTGATCGCAGTCGGCACGCTACCTCTACATCTACCTTCGGGATTAATATTAGACCTAAATAATTGTTATTTGGTGCCAGCGTTAAGCATGAACATTATATCTGGATCTTGTTTGATGCGAGACGGTTATTCATTTAAATCTGAGAATAATGGTTGTTCTATTTATATGAGTAATATCTTTTATGGTCATGCACCCTTAAAGAGTGGTCTATTTTTATTGAATCTTGATAGTAGTGACACACATATTCATAGTGTTGAAGCCAAAAGATGCAGGGTTGATAATGATAGTGCAACTTATTTGTGGCACTGCCGTTTAGGTCATATCGGTGTAAAGCGCATGAAGAAACTCCATACTGATGGACTTTTGGAACCACTTGATTATGAATCACTTGGTACTTGCGAGCCGTGCCTCATGGGCAAGATGACTAAAACACCGTTCTCCGGTACTATGGAGAGAGCAACAGATTTGTTGGAAATCATACATACATATGTATGTGGCCCGATGAATATTGAGGCTCGTGGCGGATATCGTTATTTTCTCACCTTCACAGATGACTTAAGAAGATATGAGTATATCTACTTAATGAAACATAAGTCTGAAACATTTAAAAAGTTCAAAGAATTTCAGAGTGAAGTTGAAAATCATCGTAACAAGAAAATAAAGTTTCTACGATCTGATCGTGGAGGAGAATATTTGAGTTACGAGTTTGGTGTACATTTGAAACAATGCGGAATAGTTTCGCAACTCACGCCACCCGGAACACCACAGCGTAATGGTGTGTCCGAACGTCGTAATCGTACTTTACTAGATATGGTGCGATCTATCATGTCTCTTACTGATTTACCGCTATCGTTTTGGGGATACGCTCTAGAGACAGCCGCATTCACGTTAAATAGGGCACCATCAAAATCCGTTGAGACGACGCCTTATGAACTGTGGTTTGGCAAGAAACCAAAGTTGTCGTTTCTAAAAGTTTGGGGCTGCGATGCTTATGTGAAAAAGCTTCAACCTGATAAGCTCGAACCCAAATTGGAGAAATGTGTCTTCATAGGATATCCAAAGGAGACTATTGGATACACCTTCTATCACAGATCCGAAGGCAAGACTTTTGTTGCTAAGTTCGGAAACTTTCTGGAGAAGGAGTTTCTCTCGAAAGAAGTGAGTGGGAGGAAAGTAGAACTTGACGAGGTAACTGTACTTGCTCCCTTATTGGAAAGTAGTGCATCACAGAAAACTGTTTCAGTGACACCTACACAAGTTAGTGAGGAAGCTAATGATGATGATCATGAAACTTCAGAACTACTACTGAAACTCGTAGATCAACCAGAGTGAGATCCGCGCCAGATTGGTACGGTAATCCTGTTCTGGAAGCCATGCTACTAGATCATGATGAACCTACGAACTATGAAGAAGCGATGGTGAGCCCAGATTCCGCAAAATGGCTTGAAGCCATGAAATCTGAGATGGGATCCATGTATGAGAACAAAGTATGGACTTTGGTTGACTTGCCCGATGATCGGCAAGCAATTGAGAATAAATGGATCTTCAAGAAGAAGACTGACGCTAACGGTAATATTACTGTCTACAAATCTCGACTTGTCGCAAAGGTTTTCGGCAAGTTCAAGGGATTGACTATGATGAGACCTTCTCACCCGTAGCGATGCTTAAGTCTGTCCGAATCATGTTAGCAATTGCCGCATTTTATGATTATGAAATTTGGCAGATGGATGTCAAAACTGCATTCCTGAATGGATTTCTGGAAGAAGAGTTGTATATGATGCAACCAGAAGGTTTTGTCGATCCAAAGGGAGCTAACAATGTGCAAGCTCCAGCGATCCATTTATGGACTGGTGCAAGCCTCTCGGAGTTGGAATAAACGCTTTGATAGTGTGATCAAAGGATTTGGTTTTATACAGACTTTTGGAGAAGCCTGTATTTACAAGAAAGTGAGTGGGAGCTCTATAGCATTTCTAATATTATATGTGGATGACATATTACTAATTGGAAATGATATAGAATTTCTGGATAGCATAAAGGGATACTTGAATAAAAGTTTTTCAATGAAAGACCTCAGTGAAGCTGCTTACATATTAGGCATTAAGATCTATAGAGATAGATCAAAACGCTTAATTGGACTTTCACAAAACACATACCTTGAGAAAGTTTTGAAGAAGTTCAAAATGGATCAAGCAAAGAAAGGGTTCTTGCCTGTGTTACAAGGTGTGAAGTTGAGTAAGACTCAATGCCCGACCACTATAGAAGATAGAGAGAAGATGAAAGATGTTCCCTATGCTTCAGCCATAGGCTCTATCATGTATGCAATGCTGTGTACCAGACCTGATGTGTGCCTTGCTATAAGTCTAGCAGGAAGGTACCAAAGTGATCCAGGAGTGGATCACTGGACAACGGTCAAGAACATCCTGAAATACCTGAAAAGGACTAAGGATATGTTTCTCATATATGGAGGTGACAAAGAGCTCATCATAAAAGGTTACGTTGATGCAAGTTTAACACTGATCCGGACAATTCTAAATCGCAAACCAGATAAGTGTTTACATTAAATGGTGGAGCTGTCAGTTGGTGCAGTTCTAAACAAAGCGTCGTAGCGGGATCTACATGTGAAGCGGAGTACATAGCTGCTTCGGAAGCAGCAAATGAAGGAGTCTGGATGAAGGAGTTCATATCCGATCTAGGTGTCATACCTGGTGCATCGAGTCCAATGAAAATCTTTTGTGACAATACTGGTGCAATTGCCTTGGCAAAGGAATCCAGATTTCACAAGAGAACCAAGCACATCAAGAGACGCTTCAATTCCATCCGGGATCTAGTCCAGGTGGGAGACATAGAGATTTGCAAGATACATACGGATCTGAATGTTGCAGACCCGTTGACTAAGCCTCTTCCACGAGCAAAACATGATCAGCACCAAAGCTCCATGGGTGTTAGAATCATTACTGTGTAATCTAGATTATTGACTCTAGTGCAAGTGGGAGACTGAAGGAAATATGCCCTAGAGGCAATAATAAAGTTATTATTTATTTCCTTATATCATGATAAATGTTTATTATTCATGCTAGAATTGTATTGACCGGAAACATAATACATGTGTGAATACATAGACAAATAGAGTGTCACTAGTATGCCTCTACTTGACTAGCTCGTTAATCAAAGATGGTTATGTTTCCTAACCATGAACAAAGAGTTGTTATTTGATTAACGGGATCACATCATTAGGTGAATGATCTGATTGACATGACCCATTCCATTAGCTTAGCACCCGATCGTTTAGTATGTTGCTATTGCTTTCTTCATGACTTATACATGTTCCTATGACTATGAGATTATGCAACTCCCGTTTGCTGGAGGAACACTTTGTGTGCTACCAAACGTCACACCGTAAATGGGTGATTATAAAGGTGCTCTACAGGTGTCTCCAAAGGTACATGCTGGGTTGGCGTATTTCGAGATTAGGATTTGTCACTCCGATTGTCGGAGAGGTATCTCTGGGCCCTCTTGGTGATACACATCACATAAGCCTTGCAAGCATTGCAACTAATGAGTTAGTTGTGAGATGATGTATTACGGAACGAGTAAAGAGACTTGCTGGTAACGAGATTGAACTAGGTATGGGATACCGACGATCGAATCTCGGGCAAGTAACATACCGATGACAAAGGGAACAACGTATGTTGTTGTGCGGTTTGACCGATAAAAGATCTTCGTAGAATATGTAGGAGCCAATATGAGCATCCAGGTTCCGCTATTGGTTATTGACCGGAGATGTGTCTCGGTCATTTCTACATTGTTCTCGAACCCGTAGGGTCCGCACGCTTAAGGTTTCGATGACAGTTATATTATGAGTTTATGAGTTTTGATGTACCGAAGTTAGTTCGGAGTCCCGGATGTGATCACGGACATAACGAGGAGTCTCGAAATGGTCGAGACATAAAGATTGATATATTGGACGGCTATATTCAGACACCGGAAGTGTTCCGGGGAAGTTTCGGATAAAACCGGAGCACCGGGGGGTTACCGGAACCCCCCGGGGGGTTAATGGGCCTCATGGGCCTAAAGTGGAGAAGAGGAGGGGCTGCCAGGGCAGGCCGCGCCCCCCCTCTCCCCCTAGTCCGAATTGGACAAGGAGGGAGGGGCGGTGCCCCCCCTTTTCCTTCTCTCCTTCCCCCTCACCTACTTGGACAAGGAAAGGGAGGGGAGTCCTACTCCCGGTAGGAGTAGGGCTCCTCCTGCGCGCCTCCTACTAGGGCCGGCCGCACCCCCCCCCCTTGGATCCTTTATATACGGAGGCAAGGGGCACCCCTAGACACACAAGTTGATCCACGTGATTATATTCTTAGCCGTGTGCGGTGACCCCTTCCACCATAGTCCCCGATAACATTGTAGCGGTGCTTAGGCGAAGCCCTGCGACGGTAGTACATCAAGATCATCACCACGCCGTCGTGCTGACGGAACTCTTCCCCGACACTTTGCTGGATCGGAGTTCGGGGATCGTCATCGAGTTGAACGTGTGCTAGAACTCGGAGGTGCCGTAGTTTCGGTGCTTGATCGGTCGAGCCGTGGAGACGTACGACTACATCAACCAAGTTAACGCTTCCGTTGTCGATCTACAAGGGTACGTAGATCACACTCTCCCCCTCTCGTTGCTATGCATCACCATGATCTTGCGTGTGCATAGGAATTTTTTTGAAATTACTACGAAACCCAACACAAATAACTCACTGGACTTAGCAGGCCGAAATGGTGGCCCATTTACGATGCAGATCTTTGACAGGCCGAAATTCGGACGGGCCGGAAATGCGCCGACCTAACACGGGCCTTTAACAGGCCGGAACTTTGGTCGGGCTAGATTATCGTCAGTTTTATATGGGCCGTTAATGGGCCCGATATGACGTTGCGCCACATATGGCCGATGGTTTATGTCCGGCGTTAACATGCCGAAAATGACAACAGGCCGAAAGTGGCCCAAAGCTATAGTGGGCCTCTAACAGGCCGAATGTCAGACATGGCCGAATATGACCCAAATCCTTCATGGTCGTTTATGGGTGTAGTGACCCGACCTCAGAAGGTCAAGTCTTTGTGCTTAAGTGTCATCCCTGGATCGGTATGCTGACACACACAGTACTCGAGGATTTATAATAGAGGTAAATCACTTGTAAAAAGTAACGTAAATACTATTACCTCAATCCAAAATAGCGGACGGAACAAGGTTGTGGATTCCCATCGACACCAACGACAAAGTTGAGTGTAGAAATCATAACCCTAACGTATCACTTACTCGTCGTGAGATAATCCTGCAACATGAGACGTTGCAGCCACAAAGGGTCAGTACATTGAATGTATTGGCAAATTCACAACATAGAGAATGATGAACAATGGCTATCACTACATGCATATATGGCTGGTGGAAAAGCTCTATGGTTAAATGGTTTTTGCGAAAAGCCAATTTTTCCCTATTGCAAAGGAATAAATTTTATTTAACTATCATGGTGGTTGTTAAACATTGAGAGTGTAGACACCCTCTCAATCCCAATTAAGCATCATCATTAAAACCCAACAAGATTAATTAAAGTCACATGATGAGATTTACATGATAATCCATGTACTAAATACTCAAGTTGTCCATAACCAGGGACACGGCTAATCATGATTAGTTTATACACTCTGCAGAGGTTTGCGCACTTTTCCCCACAAGACTCGATCTCGTCCGTTAGATTTCTCGCATTACATGGTGTTTGAGAATCGGATGACCGAGACACAGTCTTTCAAAAGCGTTTGCACCTTATGATGGGTAGACCGTACCACCTACATCCCCTACATCTGCTAGTCTACCACTGTAAGAGTTCACACGACTTAATCAACTATGCTAGAGCCCATAATAGCTTGTGGCTGCACACGGAAGTTTCTAGTATGAATAATCTCAAGATCCCTTTGAGCCTGGGTGGCGGTCCATAAAGAAAAACAAGCAATCGCTGGAATACCCAGGTGCCTAAACAGGCAATCGCTGGAATACCCAGGTGCCTCAATCCACCCAGATGTGTGTTAAAGTTGTCACCTTAAGTAAACCATTAATTAACAATCTCACATCTGTCATGAATACTCTCAAACCCAATCCACGTCTACGAGCATAGCATGGCAATATAAGCATAACGTAATAGTAACTCCCAAGGTTTGAATGCAGGGCAATAGGTTCCTACCTCATCAACTACTTCCCAATGCCCACATGTTATCATCCTACTCATGCAATGTTTGAGGTTGAAACTAATGCATAAAAACTGGGTATGAAACGAATATGATCAAAGTGTGAACTTGCCTGTACTATTGATGAAGATGATTCGCACTCAAAACTCTTGATAGTTCTACTGGTCACACTCCGTTCAATCTATCATGAGCAAGCAATAGTAACCACACATAAGCAATCACTCAGAAGATCGGGAAGACCGAAGAAGACAGGTCGGAAAACATCAAAACCAAGCAAATAACTCTTGCAACATAAAAAAATTTCTAGCAGTACCAAAATTATGTGAATTTGGCCTTATCAGAAAGTTTAGGTCAAGAGCTTCGATTTGCAAAAAGAATCAACTCAAACGGAGCTACGAAACTCAAGTTACGATCAAACGAAGTTTGAAATCAAATCTGATCTAATTCAAATTTTAAAACTTTCAAAAACATGTTTAAGTTGTTTTACTGGATAGAGGGGATCATAACGAAGAAGTGGGCGTTGGTTTCGTTGAATTTGGATAAACGGGTAAAAAGATGTGGTTGTTTGAAGTACAGGGACTAATCTGTGAAGAAAGTATTCACAAACGGGTCCCTGGAGGAAAATTAAAATAAAAAGAAAAATCCTATCGAACGAACGTTCGCTTCAGAAGCATACACGACGAAAACCGTTCACTAAAAAGGCTAAACCAGTGAGCGCCCATTAAATAAATCTAACTAAAAGGAAAACCGGCTAAAAAGAAAACCGAAGAAACCCTAAAAGAATAAAACATAACCAAGGGCGGTTTATTACCGGTTCGGGTGTTTTTTTTGACAAAACCGGCGGTGGTAGTTTCCGGCGGCAGGGGCGGAACGGGCGAACTCCGGCGAGGCGGCGCGGGGCTCCGGCGGGGTGCAGCGCACGCGAGCAGTGGCGGCGGCACAGCAAGGCGGCGGCGAGGCGCGGGGCGGGGAGGCGGAGCTGCGGGACAGGGAAGGAGAAGGGAAACGGGGCCCGGGGCTCCGGTATTTAAGGGGAAGGCGAGACGTGGAGGAGGGGGCGGGTTAGGGCGGCGGCGGTGGCGTAGCAGAGGCAGACTCGCCGGCGTGTGGCGGCGGGAGTCGTCCCGCGTCGGGGACGAGGCGGATGGGGCGCTGGCTGGGCTGGGTCGTGGCCTGGCCTGGGAGCTGGGCCGACCCAGCAGGAGGGAAGGGTTTCTCTTTTTTTAAAACGTTAGCAGACAAAAGAAATAGTAAAACGATATAAAATAAAATAAACTATAGGCATATAATATAGCAAAATTTTTAGAAAAAGTTTTCCTACAAGATGAACATTTGTCTAGAGTTATATGAAATTCATACAAATTCGGATAAAGCAAAGAGTGCTGCTGGTCTATTAAAATCCAATAAAAATCATTTTAAAAATACCAAAATGATTTAAAATTAATTTTTATCCAATTTTCTAATGTAGGGAATCATGTTACCCTATTTTCCATATATTTTACTTTTGGAGAAAAATAATTTGAATAAAAATCAAACAATTCCAAATTGAAAATAATTTCAAAAGGACTTCGAATTTGATCCTTGAAACTCCCAACTCATATTTCATAATTTGAAGAAGTCATTTTATCTCCTCTCATGAAAATCATTGAGTTGCTTAAAGTTTCTGAATTTGAAATATTTCCGAATAAAATTCAAATCTTTTCAAAACCCTTTTCATTTATTTAAATGGAAGAAGTCATGTCATCTTCTCTTGAGGGTTTTGTATTTGAAAAGAATTGGAATTCACGGAGATCAAAATGCAAAAGGTGAAAGTTTGGGAAAGTCCTTTTATTCCCTCTCATTTAACTTTCAAAAAGTTTCGAATTTCACTCAATCAATCACACAACAATCAAACAATCAATCAATCTATCTATTTATTATAACATTCCAAATTTAGAATTTTGGGATGTTACAAACCTACCACCCTTAAAATGAATCTCGTCCTCGAGATTCGGAGAGGCTAGCAAGAAAAGGTTAGGGTTTGGGGGTCTTCTCAAAATCCATTGATCATCACAGGGGTCTGGGGTGCTACCAGCCTTAGAAGCATGGTTACGGTTCCATCGAAACTCATATACTTCATCCATATTGTTAACAGTGTTGGTCTTCTTAGATCTTCAGGATAATTCCTTATCCGGGCTCTTCCGGTAGTGGCATAACCTTTACCACAATTCATCTGTCCTTTCATCTTGGTAAGGTTCTTCCATGACTAGGTTTTCTTAGCTGACGGGTCTGGCGCCAATACTAAACAACTGTCGATATCGCATGGCGGTCATCCAATTATGGTTTCTCCTGCAGGAAATGGGTCTGCTTGATCCTCATCGTATCACCTACGGTTGGCAAAAGCTGCCTTGTAAAAGGGAAAAACTACTATTCCATTCTAAGGTTTAAACAAGGTTTACTGGCGTCGTCTCTCTACTATAAGTAAGTCACTCAGATTTACCACCCCATATAGCAAGGCGAATAATAAGAGTAAGTCGGTATGGTGATCAATCCATCCCGCACCCAAATCATTACCCTGTATATGGTTTAGCGAATCTCGCATTCCAACACTCGGTCATCCTCACAAGCATTGCAGAATTTCTCTTGTCGGCGGATATATCCATAGATTCTGCAAGCCGAACAAACATCTATCGTTTCTTCACAACTCTCAGGTTTTGCGTTACTCCTATAAAATCGTCTGTGGGTAAGGTCGCAATCTCTTCCAGGGTTTTTCCTTCAGCAAGAGTGTGCATGCTCCTTGGTAGGTCCTGGGGCCTGTGGGTTATGGCCCATCTCATTACTTGTAATCCTTGAGCTCATCCTAGGGGCAACTGATCATTATTCCAACTTCCAACTTCTTAGTATTCTTAAATCCATCCAATTGTACTGTCTTCCTTCCTTCTATTGGCACCAAACTAGGACATGCACGATTACTCAGACTCGTCATGGAATTTCCATTGATCCATATTTCTAACATCATACCTCCTTTATATCCAATAGTAATTCATCTCTTCATCCTCGTGCGATATCCCACATACCGATATAAAATTTATACTCATGAAGTCCATACTCTACTTCGTGGAACATCATTATCCTTTCTAGGGTCAAGCGTCCTTACAGGGGAATATTGGCCATCTCTGCATGGCACTTCTTCAACTAGGAAACGTGAAACACATCATGAACTCCTGACAGTCTTTCGGGTGACTCCAACTTGTTGGCCACTTCTCCCATATGCTCCAAAACTCGGTTTGCTCCTACAAATCTTGGGGCTAACTTTCCCTTAACTACAAATTGTTTAACTCCTCGTAGAGGGGACGAAGACATGCTCTGTCTCCAATCTCATAGACTACCTCCTTGAGTTTTTGAGTCTGCATAACTCTTCTACCTCGACTGGGCTACCTTCAGTCTATCTCGAATCCACTTAACATTCTCTTCCGACTCCTTGATCACATTTGGTCCAAACAACTGACGGTCTCCAACTTCATCCCACATACTCTTGGGGCATCACACATATCGAGACAAAACTCATATTCATTTTATCCGAAATCCACTCAGTGGAGTATCCTTATCTTTTCCAGGGGTCAAGGGTTCTTACAGGGTACTACCACCCTTAAAATGCACAAATCTTCCATAGACCATATTTCTCACATCCTCAAAAATGGTCAAAATTCTTCTTCATAGGGTAACAACTCATAAAATCCATATCAGTACCAACGATGCTAACTTTATTCATTCTCAAATGATTACAATATGTCGCTTTTCCATTACATGTCTCAACTCAACACCTCAATATAAAAGAAAATGTTCTCACTTCTACTACTCCATTTCTTTTGTTGCAAACTCAACTATCTAGCACAAGTTTCCTTCTCCTTGGGGCATTCTCTGGCAAACTGCCCTACTCCATTACAACTAAAACATATTACTTTTGACAAGTCTCAAGGTTTCCTTTTTGGGCAATTGTTGAGGTAGTGCCCTGACTCCTTGCACCTGTAACAGCTGATATGACTCAGGTTCCTCCTGGGCTCCAATCGGTTTCTCTTCCTGGACTTTTCCATTCCAATCAGGGCTTCTATTTCCTTTGGGTCGTATTCTACTTCCTCTGTCGGAATTCTACTAAATCCCCATTCAAACAATTTTGGGAGATGTGTCCTTCTTCTCCACATCAATAGCAAGACTTAGTGCAGGGTTTACTTGGGTCTTCTTTAGATGTGTCCTCCACCTCTTCCTTCATCACAGTTTCTTCTAAAATTTCCATGAGGGCTCCTTTCATTACTTGTTTCTTCTGTTGGATGGTTCGTTGTACCATGGGGTAAATGTGACACTGAGCAGGATAGTGGGTAGTCCCTTCACACAAGAAACAAGTAATCTGCCTAGTTGGGCATTCTTCAACTGGGTGACTTCCTTCACAATTAGGGCATTCATCCTTGTGTTCTTTATGGGCGTTTCCTATTTCTCCACAAACCTTGCATGCACAAGGTTTCTTCATATCCTTTCCATAAGGCTTCAACTTCTGGGACACAAACCGAGATTTTGGCAAAGTCAACTTAAATTATTTCCAAGTGGTTACTCCTTGCCATCCATTGATGGCTTGGTACATCCTCCACCAAGTAGCAGCACCTCTTTCAAAGCACTAAAGAGCATGTTGGGTCATATCCTTTCCGACTATAGGGTTATTCTTCATGTGATCCTCCATGTTCTGAATCCATCAGTCCGTCTCCAATTGACTTATCGGTCCAGGGAAACATGAGTTCATCTCCATTCGTCCTCTATTGGGTCCATGGGTTTGGGGTGAGATGAGAGAGACAAATGGGGATGCACACAATACAAACAATATTTTTGAAGAGACATATTTTATTTGTGGCTGTCAAAAAAACTTCAAGCAAATGAGAGCTCACAAATGTCGGATCTAACGTAGGTATATAACGGGGGTTGGTCTTCTAAAGGTCAATAAATCTTCAAAGTCATCAAACTCTTCAAGTCTTGTTCATGCCTCCAGTGGCTTCTTCCAATCATGCTTGTCTTTTTCCAGTTCTTTTGCCAGATCATCTCTATTGACATGAAGTCTCTCGTGACATCCTTTAATATTTTTGGAGTTGCATTCCAAACTTCCGGGTTTCAACATCCTTGACATGAACCATGGTCCTACTGTCCTTCAGTTCCTGACAAATCTTCGGTATCTCGAGGTTGTAGGTCCTCCAGCTTGGCTACTTTTAGCTTCTGGTTCCTGAGTTCTTCACAAAATGCTTCCTTGTCTAATATGGCTTCCTGGAGCCCCATCTTAAAAATCTTGATGTATTACACCAGATTCTGGCGATACATCAGCTAAGGTTAAAACTTCATCTTACTGATAGGTGCTCCATCAGCCTTCTACCATCCAATCTTTCTAAAGAAATGCATGCTTAGCTCAGCTCAGTGACCATAGTATCAGTGGCGATGACATCACGGATAACCGTGTTTCTACCCTTGTCATTTCCATGAGCTATCTTCCATAGTTGATATCTCCTGCCTTAGGGTTTTCTTGACAAAACTTTGAGTTCTCATGCTCCATGTTCCGGTCTTTCTCCTATACACCTTGATCTCGGGTATTGACAGCTTCCTTAGTCTGCCAAGTTCCATAAGGGGTGCCTTCCTAGGTCATACAAATCTGGAAAATTCTATAGGGCCTTCACATTCTCCTAGTCTTCGGAGTCTTCTACCGTTGTAGTTTCGATTACTATAATACACGGTAAAATACTCTTCATTCCGAAGTGGTCTTAGTTGTCCGATATCTTGTACTTCTTGAAGTGGTCATATCAGCCGAATCTTCGTGTGGTCAAAAAGGGAAAGGGATATAGTCTCACTAAAAGGGAATATTTGAATAAGCTCAGAAGAGAAGAGAGGTAAAAGATCCTTTTGAAAAGAAAGTTGTAGAGAAAATATTTCCTATGGGCTTGACAATTTCTAGGGGTCACGTCCTACAGTCAACATGTGCTCTGATACCATCTTGTAGCGACCCGACCTCAGACGGTCAAGTCTCTATGCTTAAGTGTCATCCCTGGATCGGTATGCTGACACACACAATACTCGAGGATTTATAACAGAGGTAAATCACATGTAAAAAGTAACGTAAATACTATTACCTCAATCCAAAATAGCGGAAGGAACAAGGTTGTGGATTCCCATCAACACCAATGGCAAAGTTGAGTGTAGAAAAATCGTAACCCTAACGTATCACTTACTTGTCGTAAGATAATCCTGCAACATGAGATGTTGCAACCACAAAGGGTCAGTACATTGAATGTACTGGCAAATTCACACCATAGAGAATGATGAACAATGCCTATCACTACATGCATATGTGGCTAGTGGAAAAGCTCTATGGTTAAATGGTTTTGCGAAAAGCCAATTTTTCCCTATTGCAAAGGAATAAATTATATTTAACTATCATGGTGGTTGTTAAACATTGAGAGTGTAGACAGCCTCTCAATCCCAATTAAGCATCATCATTAAAACCCAACAAGATTAATTAAAGTCACATGATGAGATTCACATGATAATCCATGTACTAGATACTCAAGTTGTCCATAACCGGGGACACGGCTAATCATGATTAGTTTATACACTCTGCAAAGGTTTGCACACTTTTCCCCACAAGACTCGATCTACTCCATTGGATTTCTTGCACTACATGGTGTTTGAGAATCGGATGACAGAGACACAGTCTTTCAGAAGCGTTTGCACCTTACGATGGGTAGACCGTACCACCTACATCCCCTACATCTGCTAGTCTACCACTGTAAGAGTTCACACGACTTAATCAACTATGCTAGAGCCCATAATAGCTTGTGGCTGCAGACGGAAGTTTCTAGTATGAATAATCTCATGATCCCTTTGAGCCTGGGTGGCGGTCCATAAAGAAAAACAGGCAATCGCTGGAATACCCAGGTGCCTAAACAGGCAATCGCTGGAATACCCAGGTGCCTCAATCCACCCAGATGTGTGTTAAAGTTGCCACCTTAAGTAAACCATTAATTAACAATCTCACATCTATCATGAATACTCTCAAACCCAATCCACATCTACGAGCATAGCATGGCAATATAAGCATAACGTAATAGTAACTCCCAAGGTTTGAATGCAGGGCAATAGGTTCCTACCTCATCAACTACTTCCCAATACCCACATGTTATCAATCCTACTCATGCAATGTTTGAGGTTGAAACTAATGCATAAAAACTAGGCATGAAAGGAATATGATCAAAGTGTGAACTTGCCTATACTGTTGATGAAGATGATTCACACTCAAAACTCTTGATAGCTCTACTCGTCACACTCCATTCAATCTATCGTGAGCAAGCAATAGTAACCACACATAAGAAATCACTCAGAAGACCGGGAAGAACGAAGAAGACAGTTCGGAAAACATCATAACCAAGCAAATAACTCTTGCAACATAAAACAATTTCTAACAGTACCAAAATTATGTGAATTTGGCCTTATCAGAAAGTTTAGGTCAAGAGCTTCGATTTGCAAAAAGAATCAACTCAAACGGAGCTATGAAACTCAAGTTACGATCAAACGAAGTTTGAAATCAAATCTGATCTAATTAAAATTTTAAAACTTTCAAAAACATGTTTAAGTTGTTTTACTAGATAGAGGGGATCATAACGAAGAAGTGGGCGTTCGTTTTGTTGAATTTGGATAAACGGGTAAAAATATGTGGTTGTTTGAAGTACATGGACTAATCTGTGAAGAAACTATTCACAAACGGGTCCCTGGAGGAAAACTAAAATAAAAAGAAAAATCCTATCGAACGAACGTTCGCTTCAGAAGCATACACGACGAAAACCGTTCACTACAGAGGCTAAACTAGTGAGCGTCCATTAAATAAATATAACTAAAAGGAAAACCGGCTAAGAAGAAAACCGAAGAAACCCTAAAAGAATAAAACCGAACCAAGGGCGGTTTATTACCGGTTCGGGCGGTTTTTTAACAAAACCGGCGGCAGCAGTTTCCGGCGGCAGCGACAGAACGGGCGAACTCCGGCGAGGCGACGCGGGGCTCTGGCGGGGTGCGGCGCACGCGAGCAGTGGCGGCGGCGCAGCAGCTCGGCACCGTGGCGGCGAGGCGCGGGGCGGGGAGGCAGAGCTACGGGACGGGGGAGGAGAAGGGAAACGGGGCCGGGGGCTCTGGTATTTAAGGGGAAGGCGATACGTGGAGGAGGGGGCCGGGTAAGGCGATGGCGGTGGCGTAGCCGAGGTGTACTCGCCGGCGTGCGGCAGCGGGAGTCGTCTCGCGTCGGGGACGAGGCGGACGGGGCGCTGGCTGGGCTGGGCCGTGGCCTGGCCTGGAAGCTGGGCCGGACCAGTAGGAGGGAAGGGTTTCTCTCTTTTTTTAAACGTTAGCAGACAAAAGAAATAGTAAAACGATATAAAATAAAATAAACTATAGGAATATAATATATCAAAATTTTCAGAAAAAGTTTACCTACAAGATGAACATTTTTCTAGAGTCATACAAAATTCATACAAATTCAGATAAAGCAAAGAGTGCTACTGGTCTATTAAAATCCAATAAAAATCATTCTAAAAATACAAAAATTATTTCAAATTAATTTTTCTCCAATTTTCTAATGTAGGGAATCATGTTACCCTATTTTCCATATATTTTACTTTTGAAGAAAAATAATTTGAATAAAACTCAAACAATTCCAAATTGAAAATAATTTCAAAAGGACTTTGAATTTGATCCTTGAAACTCCCAACTCATATTTCATAATTTGAAGAAGTCATTTTATCTCCTCTCGTGAAAATCATTGAGTTGCTTAAAGTTTTTGAATTTGAAATATTTCCAAATAAAATTCAAATCTTTTCAAAACCCTTTTCATTTATTTAAATGGAAGAAGTCATGTCATCTTCTCTCGAGGGTTTTGTATTTGAAAAGAATTTGAATTCACGGAGATCAAAATGCAAAAGGTGAAAGTTTGGGAAAGTCATTTTATTCCTTCTCATTTAACCTCCAAAAAAGGTTTAGAATTTCACTCAATCAATCACACAACAATCAAACAATCAAACAATCAATCAATCAATCTATTTATTATAACATTCCGACATTTAGAATTTTGGGATGTTAAAATGGGCGAAAGTTTTGATGGCCTATAAATGGGCCCAAATAAAGCCGGACCTTTAACAGGCCGGAAATACACCGGGCCGTAATTCGGCCCAATTACTTAGTGGACTGTTAACGGGCCAGAAGTGACCATGGGCCGCGTTGATGACAAGTTTAGGACAGGCCATTGATGGGCCGATTTGACAGGGAATGTTGGGCCTTTAGCTGGGCCGACCCATTATGGTCTACAGAATCTTGTGGGCCTTTAGCTGGGCCGGCCCATTGTGGTACGCAAAATCTTGTGGGCCTTTAGCTGGGCCGGCCCATTATGGTCTACAAAATCGTGTGGGCCTTTAGCTGGGCTAGCCCATTATGGTCCGCTAAATTTTGTGGGCCTTTAGCTAGGCCAGCCCATTATGGTCCGTTAAATCTTATGGGCCTTCGGTTAGGCCGGCCCATTTAAACTTTGTGGGCCACTTTTGGGCCGGTCCACGTGTCAACATATCATAGGCCCATCTCGACCGTTGGATGAGTGACACCTGTGCCAACGCGGAGCTGACGCGTGGATCCGTCAACCAATGAGAATTTTACACATGGAAAATCGGCATTGGTCGTGGCTGTTAACGGGTTATCGGATCCAAAATCTGACCCGATAGCTTAACGGCGTTCCGTTACGGTGGATGCCACGTGTCGGTCACCCTTGACGAAAGCACTTCTGTGACGCGCGATTTATCGTCATGGAAGTGGACACTTCCGTGATGATAATTTTGGCAATGTCATGGAACACTTCTACGACAGCACAGGTATGACTATCTTGATTCTGTCAGAAATTTGTCATGGTTGTACATGCATGACAGAAAACGCGACCTACTGTGACAAACACGTATCATCACAGACGTGTATTTTTTTTGTAGTGCCCCCGAGGACGGGTTGGGGAGGGGAGCTATAGGGTCATCCGGGATGAACATGGACTCGGAATCCGGAGACGGCTTGATGGATGGCTTGCGCAAGTGCTCGAGGGAGATGCCGGCGATGGCCTGCCAAGAGGAGCCAATCTTGGCTAGCATGTTGGGGGCTTCGTTCTCCACGCACGGGACGTGGAGGAACTCATAGCCATCGGAGGTGTCGGAGAGCTATTGGACCAGGAAGGGTAGCTAGCCATGTTGGCATCCCGGGTGTCCCACTCGCCAGAACACTGCTGCACCACCAGATCCGAATCGCCATAGCATAGGATGCACCAGATGCCGAGTTCCTTAGTGAGCCGAAGGCCGTGCACAAGGGCCTCGTACTCGGCGACGTTGTTGGAGGCGGCGAAGTGGATCTGGAGTGTGTATCGAAGCCAGTCACCCTTCGGGGAAGACAGCACAATGTCGGCTCCCAAGCTGGAGCGCATATTGGAGTCATCAAATTGCATGCACCAATGCGTTGAATTCGGTAGTGGCGACATGTATTCGGTCTCGGTCTAGTCGGCGAGCGCCTGTAACTTGTTCGTGGTATGTCGTAGAGGATGGTATGGCCGGCTAGCTCGATGGCCCACTTGGCAACCCGACCGGAGGCATCCCGGCAGCCCATGATCTCGCTGATGGGGCCCGTGCTGACCACTGTGATGACATGCTCTTGAAAGTATTGCTTTAGCTTCTTGGCGGTGAGGTACGCGCCATAGCACATCTTCTGGTAGTGCGGGTAATTCTTGTTGGAGGCAGAAAGCACCTCGCTCATGTAGTAGACCAGGCGTTGGACATACAGGATCTTCCCCTTCTCTGGTTGCTCGACCACCAGCATCGTGTTGACCGGCCTTGAGGTGGCGGCGATGTATAGCAACAACGGCTCCTTGTTGGCTGGCGCGGCCAGGACTAGTGCGGTAGAGAGCATGCGCTTGAGATCCCGGAACGCTTCATCCAGCTGGTTATTCCATTCGAATGGCGATGTCTTCTTCATCAGCCGGTTGAGAAACCGGCTGACCTAGGCCAAGCAACCGGTGAACTTCTAGACATCGCGCTTCCGGGTTGGATTGCGAATGCGCTTGATGGCCTTGATCTTCTCTGGGTTGCCTCAATGTCGTGCTCTGAGACGAGGAAGCTGAGCAGCTTACTGGACGGCACACCGAAAATGCACTTCTCCAGGTTGAGCTTGATCTGATACTAGCGCAGATTGGCAAAGGTTTCCATCAGGTTGTCAAGGTGCGTGAGGTGCTGCTTGGTCTTCACCATGATGTCGTCGATGTAGACATGGATGTTGCTGCCAAGTTGCGTCAGCAAGCATTTCTGCATGCAGCGCTGGAAGGTCGCCGACATTCTTCAAGCCGAACGACATGGTGATGTAGCAGTACGCCCCGAAGGGCGTGGTGAAGGACGTCTTTAGGGCATCCGCTGGGTCCAGCTTGATCTGATGATAGCTGGAATAAGCATCCAGGAAGGAGAGGATCTCACAACCTACAGTGGAGTCGGTCACTTGATCTATCAGTGGAAGAGCAAAAGGATCCTTGGGGCAGGTGCTACGTCTCCAATGTATCTACTTTTCCTAATGCTTTTCCTCTTGTTTTGGAATCTAATTTGCATGATTTAAATGAAACTAACCCCGAACTGACGTTGTTTTCAGTAGAACTACCATTGTGTTATTTTTTGCAGAAATAAAAGTTCTCGGAATGGAACAAAACTTTGCAATGATTTTTTATACAATAAAAGAGAATTTCTGGAGCAAAGAGACACCTGAGGGGGCACCTGGGCACAACCCACCAGGGCGCGCCTGCCCCCTAGGTGCGCCCAGGAGGGCTATCCCCACCTGGTGGCCATGCAGACCCTGAAACTGACGCTATAAAGTCCTATTTTTCCAAAAAAATCAGGGAGAAAGAATTACCGCGATCCACGAGACGGAGCCGCCGTCACCTCCTGTTCTTCATTGGGAGACCAAATGTGGAGCCTGTTTGGGGCTCCGGAGAGGGGGATCTTCATTCTTCGTCATCACCAACCCTTCTCCATCGCCAATTCCATGATGCTCCCCACCGGGAGTGAGTTATTCCTTCGTAGGCTCGCTGGTCGGTGAGGAATTGGATGAGATTCATCATGTAATCTAGTTAGTTTTGTTAGTGCTTGATCCCAATAATCCACTATGTTCTGAGATTGATGTTGCTATGACTTTCCCATGCTTAATGCTTGTCACTTTGGGGTTGGGTGCCATGATTTCATATCTGAACCGTTTATGTTATCACCATTATATCCATGTTCTAGATCTGATCTTGCAAGTTATAGTCACCTACTATGTGTTCTGAACCGGCAACCCCGAAGTGACAATAGTCGGGACCACTCCCAGTGATGACTGTAGTTTGAGGAGTGAACGTATTCACCATGTGTTAATGCTTTGTTCCAGTTCTCTATTAAAAGGAGGCCTTAATATCCCTTAGTTTCCAATTGGACCCCACTGCCACAGGAGGGTAGGACAAAAGATGTCATGCAAGTTCTTTCCATGAGCATGTATGACTATTTACGGAATACATGCCTACATTATATTTATGAACTGGAGCTAGTGTCGTATCGCCCTAGGTTATGACTGTCACATGATGAATATCATCCAACAAATCACCAATCCAATGCCTACGAATTTATACTATATTGTTCTTGCTAAGTGACTACTGCTATCGTTACTGTTGCACCTACTACAAAATTGTTGCTATCACTGTTACCGTTACTATTGCTATCGCTACTACTATCAAAACCATCATATTACTATGCTACTGATCACTTTGCTGCAGATAATTAATCTCTAGGTGTGACTGAATTGACAACTCAGTTGCTAATACTTGCAAATATTCTTTGGCTCCCCTTGTGTTGAATCTATAAATTTGGGTTGAATACTCTACCCTCCAAAACTGTTGTGATCCCCTATACTGGTGGGTTATCAAGACCTTTTTCTGGCGCCGTTGGCGGGGACCATAGCTATATTTGTTGAGTCACTTGGGATCATTATCAATTTATCACTATGAAGAATCTGAAGGATGCCAAGACTAAGATATTTCCCTCTAAGACGAGGGGAGGTAAGGAAATGCCATCTAGCTCTGCTTTAGATTCACCTTCTTTTATAAGTAAACTTGCAACACCACCACATGCTATTAATCCTGATATGACGCAAGTTGTTGATGACGCTACTTTTGCTATGAATGATACTTATGATGATGCTAGTACCTTGCTTGATGATGATGTGCCACTAGGTGATTTTCTTTATGAACAAATTGCTAGAGTAAGACAACATGATGTTGTTGAAACTGATGATGAGCTTGAAACTGAAAATCTTGAAACACCTACTAGAACTAGCCCTCCTAGATATGAATTGCCTAAGGTACCAGAAGGTTGTGTTATAAATGAAGAGACAACTAGAGACATTCTTGCTTGTAAGGATATAGATGATCTAGAGAAATTATTATGCAAGTATAAAGAAAAATCTCTCAATGCTAGAATGCAATGTGATCCTAAGTTTGCTACTTCACGTATATTTATTGACGATAAGGATTATGTTTCCGTCGACCCAGAGTTAATTACTTTGGTTGAATCTGATCCTTTCCATGGTTATGAAACTGAAACTGTTGTGGCACATCTTAATAAGTTGAATGACATAGCCACCCTTTTTACTCAGGATGAGAAAACTTGTTAATACTATATTCTCAAATTATCTCCGTTCTCATTAAAGGGTGATGCTAAATCTTGGTACAATACTCTTGCTCCTGATTGTGTGCGTAGTCCCCAGGATATGATTTATTACTTCTCTAAAAAATATTTCCCTGCTCATAAGAAACAAGATGCCTTGCAGGAAATATTTAACTTTGTGCAAATTACATGGGCTTCATACACCGCCACCTCCTAAGGTGGTAGAGGTAAATTCTCTAATGAAATTCAATGATAATGACAATCCTCACAATATGCACGCTAGCCAATGCCTTTATGAGTTTGAAAATTAAACAATTGAAATACAATTCTGATATGATTGCTCGCTTGAGTGACTTGTTATTTAGAATCTCAAATGATGTTAGAGGTGTGTGAAAACGTGCTTCTATGGTTCAATCCAAGTTATAACAAGTTGCTAAATCTCAAAGAGAGTTGCTAGATGAAATGAACAATAACATACATGACTTTGCTGTTAGAGTAGCAACTAGAGGAGCTAAGATGACTCAGAAACCACTTTATCCTGAAGGACACCCGAAAAGAATTGAACAAGACACTCAATGAGCTAACACTAATGCACGTAGTACTTCTAACAAGAAAAGGAAGAAGATAAATGATAGGACTTTGCATGCCTCTAGTGAACCAGAAGTAGAAAAACCTCCTGATAATGATAATGAAACTTCTATCTCTGATGCTGAAACTCAACCTGGTAGTGAACACTCACCTTCTGATAATGAAAAAGTTAATGATGAGGTTCATGAAGATAGTCAACCAAATAATGAAGAACCAGACAATGATGTTGAGATAGAACCTGCAGTTGATCTTGATAACCGACAACCTAAAAATAAAAGATATTATAAAAAAGACTTTGTTGCTAGAAAAAACAATAAGGAAAGAGAACCATGGGTTCAAAAACCTATGCATTTTCCACCTAAGTCAAATGAAACGAAAGATGATGAAGAATTTCAACGCTTTGCTGAAATGCTGAGGCCTGCCTTTTGCGTACTCGCTTGACTGACATCTTAAAAATGCCTCCTTATGCAAAGTACATGAAAGACATCATCACCAATAAGAGAAAAATAACGGAAGCTGAAATCTCCACTATGCTTGCTAATTATACTATTAAAGATGGAGTACCTAAAAAACTTGGAGATCCGGGAATACCAACTATACCTTGCCCCATCAAAAAGAATTATGTGAAAACTGCTTTATGTGATTTGGGAGCTGGTGTTAGTGTTATGCATTTGTCTTTGTATAAAAGAATTGATCTGAATAAACTCACACCTACTGAAATACCTTTGCAAATGGCTGACGAATCAACTATCGTACCTATCGGTATTTGTGAGGATGTGCCCGTTGTTGTTGCTAATGTTACTATTTTGACTGACTTTATTATACTTGAGATGCCCGAGGTTGACAACATGTCGATTATCCTTGGTAGGCCCTTCTTGAATACTGCAGGGGGTGTTATTGATTGCAATAAAAGCAAGGTCACTTTTCATATCAATGGTAATGAGCATATGTGCACTTTTCAAAGAAACAATTCCAAGTGAATGGTATTAATGTTATTGAAAAATCTGTGACAATCACTATTGGAAGCTTTCAACTACCTCTACCTACTGCCAAAAAGAAATATGAAATTCTTATTGTGGGGATATTCATATCCCCGTTAAGGTAACTTAGTGATTTATGAAAGTTTTTTGGTTTCATGCTAATCAAAAGTGGTTGTTAAAAAGACTTGATCAACCTTATTAATGGATCATTTTTGAGAGGTATGAAATTGATGAATTTAGTAAGCACTACCTTCTGTCCCTATCTTTTGTTTTCTGTTTTTATTAGTTAAATAAAATAAAATGCCATGTTTTGACTATTTTCTGAATTTCCCGTGTAATAAAAAATGATCCAAAAATAAAAGTTCTCAGAATGCCCTGAAAATTTAATATGATTTTTTCTGAATATTTAAGAATTTTTGGTGCAAATAACATCAGAGGGAGGTGCACCAGGTGGGCACAACCCACCTGGGTGCGCCAGGACCCCAGGTGCGCCTTGGTCGGTTGTGGGCCCCACATGGGCCCCACACTTATCTCTTCACACCGCATCATCACCTACCCCTAGAAAAAATTCCCCATTGCTCTCTCTCCCGTGTTCTTGCTCTCAAACCCACGGATTTCGATCTCTTTGCTTGAAGCTCCATTTCCGAAACTGTTTCAAGGGATTGTTGCTTGGTATGTGACTCCTCCGTTTGTCCAACTAGTTTTTGTTTTAGTGGTTTATATTTTGAATAATTAGCTACTCTTGGTGCTGCTGTAGATGAGCTTGCATGTTGAATTCTTAGACTTCTAAGTAGTTTGAATGCTTGCTATGTCCTCTGTGTATCCCTATGAGTAGTTGTTATTAATCTTATAAAGTTTTGTTGACAAATTTTTGTCACCCAATTTTTTTAGAAAATTGTACGCGAATATGATGAACCTCTTTGGAAGGAGTTCTTCGAGGAGGAGGTCCTCGAGGACATCTTCTAGTGACACCTCCGCTCGTCGGTCTTATGTCGAACCAAGTGAAAGTTCCGTGCGAGATGCCGCCACCAAAACATGCTTATGGCCTTGCGGTCATTATATGGTGCGTGTGGGCATTAAGGAGGAATTTGAGCAATATGTTCACAATGCCGGATTTAAATTCCATCCCCTTGAGTCTAGGGTGTCATTTAAACTATATGAAAATTCATTTACCATATCACTAGAGAGATTTTCTCACCACTGCAAAATCCCATTCTGGGGTTCGCTTGATGAACCACCAAGAGCTGAGTACCAATCATTTTTACTAGCCTTTTCTATGGTAAGACAAGGGGAGTGACACAAGGTAGAATAAAGAGCATTCATTTTCCCGCAATTCAATACTTTGATTTATTCAATGGGAAATGTATTGTAGGCAAACAAGATTGTCGTACACTTTGTGCTCCAGACTTGAGCCTCATACGCGCTACTCTCGCCGGTGATAAGAGTTACAATCTTGGAGCGATTATTGTGCGCAGGTTGCAACACAACGCTAATAGTGGCTATTTCGTGGAGGCATTTATGTCTCACGTTTAGCATGAGAGATGGGTCTTGCACCTTTGCCCTATGACCCTATCCTACCCACGCAGTATTTAGATTTTGATGCTGCGAAACGCCATAAGATCCTTAAAGGTGAACATCATAATTTCACTTACAAACTGTTGTTTAACCAAGAATCTGTTCTGCACACATATTTGCATGCGTCTGCTCTTTTTGATTATCACATCAGGGGAAGATATTTTGTTCTTGAGAGCGAGGCTCGAGCCCACAACGCGGCAGTTGAGGCGGCAGGGTAGGCCGAGGCATCCGCACCAAGAACCTCTGTGAGCTACTACTCCGACTGTTATCCAGGCTTCTGGTCAACTACCAAGTTAGGACAAAATCCTAAGCTTGGGGGAGTACGTGTTTCCACTGACTTTATATCCATATTCACACATTTTAGTTGTCGGTGCCCACACTTGTTCATTGTGTTATCCATGTTAAATTTATTTTCTCGATTTCTTCTTGTGTATTAGAAAAACTTAGAGAAAATCCAAAAATGTTTCCTGCTTCTTTTTGATTTTTCTTCCTAGAGTAGTTAGCTGTAGCGCTAAAAAGAAAACCAAAAAGATTTCGTAGTTCTTCTTTTGCTTGTTGGGAGCTTTCCCATGTAAATAATTTTACTCGTTTTTGCTTTTCCCTTTTATTTGCTTGTTCAAGAAAGCCAAAAACTCCAAAAATATTTCAGTGTGTTTTTTGGAGTTTTTTTTTTTTGAGTCATACCGAGGAGAAGACCACGATGAATATGTGTTGACACACGAACACGTCACATGTACCCTCCACACTGGGGGTGATGCACCGCAGCTTACGTCGAAGGAGACCCGACCGACAGCGCGATACGCAAGACAGTCGGCGGGCGCTTTTGCAGACCCGAAACCCTGCGCACCCGGGAGGGACCCCGTCAAGGATTGTGGCGGCTATGGGCTGCCCTAGGTCGATTCGCTCGCCCCTAGAGCCTCGGGATTCGCAGCTCTCAAACACGAAGAACAGCGAAGAACGAGAGAGAAAAATGGTGGAGAGATAAAACGTAGATGAAAAAGTAGTATATTGATTTGTTCGATTGTGTGTTGTTCAATCGGCCGTCACCCCTTAGATATATAAGAGGCGGCTGGAATTCCCGTGCAAGGAAAAGGCTTGGATTCACGTCCAAAACCCTAGTCTAATTCGGATTGGTTTTATCCGAACTTTCCAAAACTGTTCGGTTTAAACTGGCTGCATCTTGTGGGTCTTTTTTGTGGTGGTAAACCATCTCGGATGAAAATGAGCCCAAAAGCAATCTTGACCGTTTCGACGAGACGAAAAACTCTCACATTGAAGGTTTTTTGATCAGAGGTCATCTTGCGGGTTAAATCGGTCGTGCAAAACAGGCTATTCTCTCGCGCTACCCATCAGACATGTCTCTGGTGGAGCGCGACATATCTCACCTCGTGACAGGGCTGCATTCCGATTGCTCTAACTTTGCATACGAACTCGGATTTGGACGATCTTTATATCAAAATCGATTGTTTCGACGAGACGCACAACTTCCGTGTAGGACATTTCTCCATCCAAGATAATTTGAAATAGCTTCTGAGCCCATCTTCAACTTCTCGTCGGCTTGACTATCACAACCTCCACCCCGGCAGGCCTTCCACCCGGGTAAGCTTTCCGCACCGACAAGGTTTCACCCCGGCAAGGTTTTTACACCGGCAAGGGTTCCTCCCTAGCTCGGCAAGGTTTCTACCCCGGCAAGAGTTCCTCCTCGGCAAGGTTTCTCCCTCGGCAAGATTTCACACCGGCAAGCTTCTCCGCTGGCAAGCTTTCCATGGTGGCAAGCTTCTCCGCCAGCAAGCCCTCACATCGGCAAGGTTTTACCCCGGCAAGGTTTCATTCAGCCGGCAAAGGCCGAATACTTTCTCACTCAGGGCCGGCCCGCGAAGTGTTGCCTCTAACTTTTGCATACGAACCCGGATTCACGACCATGCCAAAATCTGGTGTCAACACATGCCCCCCTGTTTTTCGGCAAAGCTTGTGTGCCGAAAAATAACTTGTATTGTGTTTGTTCTAAGGACGATGTCAACACTCCATCGGCCATTTATTTTCCTCAGGACGATAATCAGGTATCGGCCATGTTTGTGCTAAGGGCGATAATCATATATCAGCCATTGCCCACTCAGGCTTCTTGCCACACACTTGGGTGGTATTTCTTTAAGTACTTACCATTGAGAGCTCGAGGTAACAGTGCCCCTTGTACGGATTCCACCAAATAAGAGTTTCCGGGAACTATTCTTGCAATTCTAAAAGGACCTTCCCAACTTGGAGACCACTTCCCGAATTTTCTGTCTCTTGAACCAATCGGGAGAATTACTTTCCAGACGAGATCGCCAACTTGAAAATTCTTCAACTTAACTTTCTTATTGTAAGACCTTGCTACCCTCAACTTGTCCTTCTCTAAGGCCTTCAAAGCAGCCAAACGTTTATCGGCAACCTCATCAATATTGTCCATCATCAAGTTATAAAAGTCTACTACCGATAAATCATTTTGTTTGGCTATTCTCAAAGCATTCAAATTTACTTCCACCGGTAAAACAGCCTCTTGACCATATACTAGCTCATATGGAGTCACCTTTGTAGCACCATGCCTTTAAATTTTATGTGCCCACAAAGCTTCAGACAAGAACTCATGCCATCTCCTCGGATTATCGTCAACCTTCTTCTTGATGAGCTTGATTAAAAATTTATTGCTAGACTCGGCTTGTCCATTAGCTTGGGCATAATACGGAGAGGAATTGAGCAACTTTATATTATAAGATTCGGCAATCTCTCTGACTTGGTGTGACATAAAAGATGAACCTTGATCTGTAGTTAACGTTTGAGGAATACCGAATCTATGAATAATGTGCTCAGTTATGAATTGAATTACCTCCGTATGTGTCATGTTCTTGAGAGGTATTGCTTCGGACCATTTAGTGAAATAATCAGTTGCCACTAATACGAACCGATGCCCTTTTGAGGAAGATGGATGGATTTGTCCAATGAAGTCTAAACCCCAACCTCTGAAAGGCCACGGCTTGATAATAGGATGTAACATAGCAGCATGAGCCAATTGAATATCACCAAATTTTTGACAAGCTTCACACCCCTTATAATATCTGAAGCAATCATTAATCATAGTCGGCCAATAAAACCCAGCACGTCGCAATAACCATTTCATCTTGGGAGCCGACTGATGAGTGCCACAAATGCCTTAATGTACCTCTCCCATAGCAATTCTTGCCTGGTCTTCGTCCAAGCACTTTAGAAGAACATCATCAACTGTTCGGCGATAAAGACCGTCATCTCTCGCTGTATACTTGAAAGCCATACGCCGAACAGACCTGTCCACCCTTTCACTCGGATTGCACAAGTAATCAACAATGGGCTTCCTCCAGTCGGTATTGTCACCTGCACTAGATTTTTTTGTTAAGGGCCGAATCAGTGGGTTCTGGTTCGGCCTCTCCTAAATTGGAAAGACAAGACATCGGTCTTTGAGAAATATGAAACATGCCATGATCAACATGATAGCCGGATGCTTGCTGTGCCAACTCATTCGCTCTCCAATTGTCATTTCTAGATATATGAGTAATGCTAAAACAATCCAATGTAGAAATTATATCCAGACATTTATCAAGATAAACATTAAGTGACTCGTCCAAACACTGAAAGACTTTGGGTACTTGCTGCACTACTAGTAACGAATCACCGTAAGCCTCAATATGTGTAACACCAATAGCAAGTAACATCTCTAGGCCGAATAACAATGCTTCATATTCGGCTTGATTGTTTGTGCAAAAATATTCTAGGCGGCAGGAGGCTTCAAAAACAGCACCATGAGGAGATATATAAACAATACCAACACCTTGACCATTGCTACAAACTGAACCATCAAAGTATAATCTCCATGGTACTACCGAAACAAGGTTCATATCAATATCATTCTTGTCATTAATCCGATGTTCAACAATGAAATTAGCAACAATTTGGCCTTTCATGGATTTTAGAGATTCATACGCCAAATCATATTCAATCAAAGCATAAGCCCACTTGCCAATTCTACCACTAAGAATTGGCCTATGCAACATGTATTTAATGACATCGGTCTGACAAGATACTACGCAAGCACTCGGCAATAAATAATGTCTCAATTTTGTGCAAGCATAATATAAGCACAGACATAATTTTTCAATAAATGTATACCTTGTCTCATCGTCCAATAAGCGCCTGCTCAAATATGTTATAGCATGCTCTTTTCTTTCGGTTTCTTGAGTCAAAACAGCACCAATAACTCCTTCTTCTTCCGCAATGTAAAGCCTGAAGGGTTCCCTATGCTTGGGTGCTTTCATCACCGGAGGAGTGCACAAATAATTCTTGATCATATCAAATGCTTCTTGCTGTTTTGCCCCCCAAGTGAAATCAACATCATTCTTTAACCGAAGGATAGGAGTAAACGCATCAACCTTCCCTGATAGATTAGCTATGAACCTCCTCAAGTAATTGACCTTGCCAAGGAACTTTTGCATATCTCTCTTGCATGTTGGAGCTTCCACTTTCTGTATGGCCTCTATCTTTTTGGGATAAATCTCTATGCCATCTTCATGGATAATGAAGCCCAAAAACTTACCAACTGACACACCAAATGCACACTTCAAAGGATTCATCTTTAGTCCATAGTTTTTCATTCTTTCAAAAGCTAAACGCAAATCAGCCAAGTGAGATTCAAAAGCATCCGATTTGACAACAATATCATCAATATAGACTTCAAGTATGACACCGAGTAAATCATGAAAAATAAAATTCATAGCCCTTTGATATGTGGCGCCAGCATTTTTTAATCCGAATGTCATCACTATCCACTCGAATAAAGCAAGAAAACCAGGGCAACGAAAAGCTGTCTTGGACATGTCCTCTTCGGCCATAAAAATTTGATTGTATTCGGCATTACCATCTAGAAAGCTAATAACTTTATGTCCAGAAGCATCATTAATAAGCATGTCGGCTATTGGCATGGGATACTCATCTTTGGGTGTAGCCCTATTCAAATCTCTGAAGTCAATGCACACCCTCAACTTGCCGGATCCTTTCTTTTCCACTGGGACAATGTTAGAAATCCACTCGGCATACCTGCAAGGTCTAATAAAATTAGCTTTAAGCAAACGACCGATCTCTTCCTTGATCCGGTCATATGTTTTTGGATTAAACTTTCTGGCCGATTGTTTATATGGTCTAAAACCAGCCTTTATAGGTAACCGATGCTCCACTAGCTCTCGACTTAAACCTGGCATCTCATGATATTCCCATGCAAAGCAACAAACATATTCTTTCAATAGCTCGATCAACTTAGCTTTATGATCGGCTCTTAAATTTGCATTTACAAATGTCGGCCTAGGAGTTGAACCATCTCCTATATCTATCTCTTCTAATGGATCGGCCGATGTAAAACCTTGTCCTAATTTATCCATATCATCTAACTCTTCAATGGACTCATACATATCGTTCTCATTGGACCGATATTCTACAAGTCGCTTTTGTAACCACTCTGAGTTAGGATCCACTTAAACATATCATACCTTGGAGCCGATTGCATTCAGTCGGCTTTAAAGAGACGGGCACGAAACCATTCTTGGTTGCGCTGAGAAAATCAAACTCTGACAAGTTACGTCCCGTCAAGCAGGTAGCATTTGGGTGTTGACAATCCACTGATGCCTCGGCCAAAGCAACACAGGCCGAGTTATCCGCATGAATGACTTCCACTTCATCATCAACCCATTGGATCAAAAACTGGTGCATAGTGGACGGCACGCACTGGTTGGCATGAACCCAATCACGGCCTAGTATGACATTGTAGTTACCTTGCACCTCAACGACAAAGAATGCGGTAGCCAAAGTTTTATTTCCCACTGTGAGCTCCACATACATCACACCTTTGGCTTCAGTTTTCTCTTTGCCTTCAAATCCATTGAGCACCATGTTGGTCTTTATCAACTCTTCATCATGCAGCCCCAATTTTTTGAAGACCGAATACGACATAAGATTCACCACAGCACCACCATCAACAAGCATCCGAGTGAGCGGTGATCCATTGATATGACCTCTGAGATACAACGGTTTCAGATGTGTTACTGGGTCTTTTGGCTTCTCGAATATTGCATTTTTAGGGCCAAAATCCAGTTGGGCCACCTCCCCTTCCTCATCTACAGCTCGAAACTCAGCAGGCAAGTAATACACCATATTGATATCCATACCTTCATGAACCGGCGTAGACTCATAGTCCAACATATCATCCTGTTCTTCAAGTGCATACACCGATTCTGAAATTTTTCCAAGTGAAGGAGAAGTAAGAAGTGTCGCAGACGATGTAATAGCTATCGCATCGTCCTCCTTTGGTGGCATAGGTGTTGCTGTGGTAGGTGTAGAAGCGACTGCATCTTGTATTTGTTTAGGCCTCCACACTTGTTTTGTAGGCACCATGGGCCGAGCGTCATTGAACAACTTATCCCTTTGCTTCTCGGCTTCTTGTTTTGTCATCTCTTGACTCCTTAACCTCTGTAGTTTCCTCTTCTGTATTTTTGTCAGCCCTGGAGGACACCACTTTGGCTGAGTGTATTTAGGATCTCTCATCTTTACTTGGCTGGTGTTTCCTTCAAGGTCATTAGCCGAGTACTTTGGCGCGGTAGCAAGTATCGGCTCAGTCTAATCGTTATGCATAATTGGCTGTTGTATGGCGAATGTTCCGGTGCCCAAGATGAGTGAGTCGGCATCGGTTTTTTCCTTGCCTTTGCTTGACTCGACCGTTACAACACTTGGCGACTTAACACGCCATTCTTGCTTGCCGACCCTTTTTTGATTATCTTGCACTGGCCGATTGATACTATTGTTCAAATGGCCTCGTGTGGGATAAGAAAGTCTCTCACAAATGGGCCTCCTTTGTTCTGCCCAACCCGGATGAAAAGCATAAGGGGCCATTGGGGGCTGCCACCATCCTCCATTGATGTCTCCCATGTAATATGGTACATAGGGGAGAGACGGTACCCATGGTCCCGGCGCCCACGACCCATATGGCCTTGCATGATGCTGAAATTCTTCCCGAGGAGGTGACCTTGAGCGCTTCAAATTTGGTGACTGGTTAGAGCTAGAATCGGCTGCGTGATTGGCATAGTTGGACAGCAACATATCAAAAGTTGGCTTGATTTTCTTGCGCTGCACTTTAGCTTCATTCGTCTTCCACTTGCCAACTTCTGGACTTTTGGGCTTGACAAATTTAACACGAGTATTTTCTTGCGCTTGCGGTTGCCCCCCGAGTGTAGGATTCTTGGTGGTTGTCGGCGTTCTGGGAACGGGGGCCCCCAGACTTGCCTGCCTGCGGCCTGCGGCGTGGCTCAAAGGGGGCCCAGCGCAGCCCATCTTCATCAACACAGACCCAAGACCCTCGCGAGGGACCAAGCCTCGCGGGGCGGACGACACGGAGCTTCCTCAGGCACGGCCTCATCAGGCTGGCTCATGAGGAGGCGGAGAAATCAAGGCGGGGTACCTCATGAGGTGCCCGTGACGCAAGCCATGACGACCAAGGGTGCCAGGCGGGCGCCAGCCCGCGCAGTGTCCTCCTTTCCTCTTTGGTGCAAAGGGAGCAAGCGCAGGTGAGAGCATCAAGCAAAGGCACCCGTTTCGGTGCAACGAGACCAAGACCAGCCCAACGGCAGGGAGGAAGTCATTGTGGAGCCCAAGCCAGCGTCACCACCAGAGTCTTTGGCAGGGGAGGACCAACTTTAGTCAGGATAAGTGTACCCGATGTTCCCCTTCAAAATGGCCAATTGTTGGCGCCCTTCCCGCTCAATATTTGGGAAGAGGCCCAGGGCCTTTGCCTATAAATAGGACTAGCCACCCCCAGACGAGGGGGAGGAGGAGAGATCATCAGGATAGGGAGAAGAATAGAGATCATCAGGATAGAGGGGAGAAGAATAGAGATCATCAGGATAGGGAGGAGATGAGAGGGATGAGATAAGAGGAGAAGATCAGATCGGCAAGAGAGAGAGAGAAGGGTGACTGAACTCCTCCTAGCAGTTCATCGCCCCAGTCAAGAACAGACCCTCGCGAGGCTGTTCTTCCTTGTATTACTCATCGTCATCATCCCAAGAGGCAATCCACCAAACCACACTGGAGTAGGGTATTACACCACAACGGTGGCCCGAACCAGTATAAACCCTGTGTCTCTTGTTTTGTTCTTTCCATAGCTTAGATCTTAGCGAGGTGGTGGGGTGCAGGTAGGTAGAAGGCCAAATCTCCACGCGCACTCTAGTGTTCGAACCTCAACGGTCTGCCGGAACCCGAAATCCAACATTTTGCGCGCCAGGTAGGGGTGCGCCGGAATCCACCTTCTACCGCTTCGTGTCCTGTCGCGCCGTCATCACCATGTCCGGCGACCAGGCGGGCAACCCAGATCCTTGGGCGGCATGGCCCGCCCGCGCAGAGCCGCTCGCCTCGGGCGACCCCGTGCCCCAGGCAGCTCGCGGTCCGCAGGGCGCTGCGGGCCATGGGCGACGCAGACAAGCTTCGACAGCTCTCACACCGTGGCAGGCGCGGTCGGCAATGAGGGCCTCCAATCACGCCGCGACCATGACACCATACACCCACCGGGAGCAGGCGAACTCGAGGGCCGCGCTCACGGTGGCCCGAGAGCTGCTGCAGTGCAGGCTGCTGGAGGGCGGCCGCGACGTGTTGCTGGAGCGGGTGGCAGAGCTCCTGGGCTTTGCCGCCTCAGGGGCTCATCCCTTCTGCACCCAGCTCCCATCTCCAGCCCAGGGCGGCCCGCGCGGGGGCTTCGCGTGCGCCCGCGGGCTCCAAGGCTACTCCGACGCCAGCGAAGCTGTCGGCACCGGACCGGCGGCGGCGCTGCCCCCGCTCCCGGTCCGCGAAGAAGAAGGACTCGACGCGACCCACGGCCCCAGTGGATAGCCGCGCTACCACCCCACGGTGGGCGCGTCAAGCAGAGCCGCATGGCACGCGGAGCACTACGGCGTGGCCTTCGGGATGACGGCGCCAGAAGAATATGTGCCCCACATGATGGACCAAGGGCACCCTCACGAGGGCGAACAAGGCTCGCTCCTCATCCCAAGTTGGGGGGACGAGGCGCCTGAAGCTGAGCTCTTCCAGGATCCCCGGGATGGTCCCACTAGCCACGCTGGAGGCAACGATTATCGGGTACCGCTAATTCCTTGGGAACAGGCATACGCTAATTATGGATCGCAGGAGGTGCAAGTCGCCACAGCGAGCAGCTGCCCCGCTCCCACAGTCTCCTACCCCTCGGGAGGAGGGCGCAGGGGGCTGCAGGAGAGGGGCCGAGATCCGACATCACCACCGCGGCGTTCGGAGCAAGGTGTTCTCAAGAGGTAGGCCCTCTGCTGGGGAGGTGCCTCAGGGCTTGCCCCTGGCAGAGGACCCGTGGTCGTCGGGGGAACCGCTGGCGACCGCTGTACCCCATCGGCGGCATCCTGGTTTCCGGTCGTCGTTGATGGCACTAGAGTATGGCGCAAGGCAGGGCCCTCGTCTGGCGATATGAAGCAAGGGCAGTACCTGTGAAGAAGGCCCAGTGCCTGTGAAGCTTGCCGCCCCGTGACACTCTCACGTAATAATGAGTGGGGTTGTACACGCCCCGGAGTCTCAGGGGTGCCGGCCTCAGGCCCTGGGGCTCCCTCCCACGCCCAGTGGCAGCACTTAGCTCCGCGCTGGTGAGAAGACGTCCAAGACTAGATTAGGTGCCGGACGCGGCCTTTTGTCTGCTTTCATTGCTTTTCCCTTTGGTTGTCGCTTTCCCCCGTTGGATTTAAGTTGGATTCGAATTTGAGATTTGCGTGTGTTCGGGGAAGGGGTGCTTAGTCTCGTTCGAGCAATTCCTCGCGTTTTGGTTACCACTCCGCCTCAGCTGCCTCCCCTCGCGAGCCCCTCGCGAGCCGGGTCAGGCCTAGCTTGCGCGTAGCCCAGACTGCCGCCGTCGCGTCCTCTTAGGAGGGTTTTTTACTAAAAATCCTACGGATTCGATCAGGGAACACTCGGGATACCACAGCCTCCCACAGGCTACCTTAGGGCCCACACGGAACGAAGGTAAAACTAGCCAACCAACACGTCGCTTAGCCAACCACTTGGCGCGGGCGCATGGGCAATGTAACATCTACTAATACGATGAACACAAGTTTTACATGAGGGGCTCCCCTCCCAAAATGCTCTCACAGCCATCAGGCCAAGGCCTGAGTTCTATTCATGCAGGGTAAGGAAACAGGAACAATGCACAATCAGTCGGATGAATCCCCCAATGCATCCTCAGGATCACCTCCCGAACCGTTGCTGGCGTCGCTGGACTCGCCATCGCTGTCTGCGTTGCTGCTAGCGGCGACAAGGCCGTTCGCCACGCCGCCCTCATCGGCGGCCACGATCACGCTGTCGTTGTCCGAAGCGAAGGACCTGACAAGAGCATCCACATTGTCTTCCACCCAGTGCGCCAGGTCGACTTGGACGGCCTGGGGGACTGGGGCGATGGCGGCGTCGAAATCTAAGTGGGGATCCATGTTCTGGAGATGGCTGAAGACGCGAGAAAAGGCGCGCCCGAGCAGGGCGCGGCTCCTCTCCTCCACCAACCTATCGGCCCTGACCGACCGCGCCTCCAGCTACGTCACCACGTCGGTGAAGAACTAAAGGTTGCCGGCGTAGTTGACTGCGTGCGGCTCGCCAACAGCCGCCTCGCAGATGTTGCCCAAGGCTGTGTTGGCTCTCTCCCGGAGCGTGGTGAGCATGGGGCCGTGCTCATGCTCCAGGATCCGCCGCTGACGTATCTCGTCCGCATTCTGGCGCGCGACGGCCTCAGCCTCCACCACCCGATGGCGAAGAAGGAGCACCTTGGCCTGGGAGGTGGTTGACTCCCCTTGCGCTACCTCGAGGACGGCCAGAAAGGCATCGGCCCGCCGCATCGCTTCCTCCAGCTTGGCCCTCAAGGCAGCAGTCCTACCTTCAGCCTCGCCCGGATCAACCCCAGCCTCTCCTCGAACTCGCCCTCGAGGATCAAGCGCGCCGTCGCCACCCAACGTCCAACCTCCTCCAGGACACGGGCTTCCTGTGCAGCGGCATCATCCTCCGCCTGCGTCACCAAGCGCTCCCTCGTCTCCAGACGCTCGTACTCGCGTGCACGTTCGGCGGCTTCCAGCGTCAGCGCCTCCTCACGCTTCTAGAGATCTGCTGGGTCGCCAGAGGCCACCCTCATCGACGCGAGGGCTGCCTCACGCAGCTCCACTTGCTCCTCCAGTGAGTGGCACCGGGCCAGGAGCTCCCGAGCCCGCTCCTCCGCCGCCTCTCGCAGCCGGTCAGCTTCTCGGGCCTCCTCAGCGGCCTGAGATCGGGCCTCCCGAGAGGCCACCAGCGACGCCTTGGCCTCTTCGTCGTCAAGATTGCGCTGATGGCGCGCAAGGGCGATGGCGCCCTCCAGCTCACGCCTCTCTGCAGCCAGGCGCAGGCCCTCGGCCTCAAGGCGCGCGTCTTCATCAGCAAGCTCCTCACCGAGCAGGTTCACCGCGTCAGCCGCCCTTCGAAGGAATCCTTGGCGAAGAGCGAACGCTCCCGGGTGCGCTCGAGCACGTCTTCCACACCATCATCCGCCCCAAGCAAGCGCCGGGGGCCATGAATCAGCACACCCCCTCCGGGCAGGGGGCTGGGGGCTGGCCCCCTCGCGTCGGCCGGGCACGCCATGCCAGAAGCCCGGCCTGGAGCCAGCCCGTCCATAGAGGAAGAGCGCAGGGAGTACCTCAGCCAATCGCAGTCCACAACTAGGCGAGAAGCCCACGGTAGGCTGGCTATGCCATGAGAAGGCCCACGAAGGAGGATCGCGAGGTGCGCAGGGCCTCGATGCGCCTCGGGACGGTTCGCCTCTCCGATCGCCCTCACCACAAGGGCTCTATTGCTCGGAGCGCTTGAGGACAGTAGAGGGGGCGAAGCCAAGAGGGATGGGACCTCAGCCGTCTCCGCGAGCTCGGCTGGAAGGGGCCTGCGGAGCAAGGATCAGTAAAAGCAATAGAAGGATCGGGAGCTGGAAAAGGAGAAGGCTTACTCGTCAGTGGTGAAGTACTTCCTACGCTTCAGCAGACGACAAGGGTAATCATCGTCCAGGGCCTCCCTTCTCTTCCGGAGGGCCTCAAAGTCCACACGGAAACGGCCCAAGAGTTGAGCGCAGGGATCAACCTGCGACGAGGACGGAGCGTCAAGGCAATCCGCGTCAGGGGCACCTGCCTGATGCGCACTGCCAGTCGCCTCGCCAAGAGAAGCGACTGGAGCCTCAGGGGCCTCAGCCGCAGGCGCTGGGGGCAGCTGCTTGCCGCCCTCAGCCTCAGTGGCACGGGCCCCAAGAGCTGCTCCCTCATGAGCATCACCCGGCGCTGCCACCTCGCCGGGAGCCCCCTCGGCCTCTGGCGCCTCATGCCTCCCTGCTCCGCCACTTGTGGAAGAGTCGCCTTAGCCGACTGGAAGGGCAGTCAACGTCACTGGGTTCTCGCGAGGCCCTTGGAGGCTGGTGGGGCGCGGCCCCCACTCATCAAAGATGGGCATCTAATTCACAAAATCGCCCCTGTTCTGGCAGAGGTACAGCAAGGCCCCTCCTTGCTGGATGCTGCCAGGGTTGGGGTCCCCAGTCAGGATCAAGAGCACTGTCCTCAGCACTTCAGGCGTCAGGTCCTCTTCCTGGAGCCTCATACGATCATCGCGCCCGCTGAAGGCGCACATCTGGCTGGAGTGGCGTTGGAGAGGAGCAATGCGGCGTAGCGGGAACTCCTTCACCACCTTGGGCGCTGTCATGCCAAGCGACCTCAAGAACGCGAAGCGGTGCTAGACGAAGACGAGCCGGGGGCTCTCGAGCGTCTCCTGGCCCCAGCCCGAATTGGGGACAGGAGGTGAAGTTGGCTCCGATAGCAGGGGGCTGGGCACCCCTACATCCACATACAGCCACCGCTCGCGGAACCCAGCCGCAGGCGGAGGGAGCCTGAAGTCAATCCCTGAGGCTGTTGTCTCAGGCGCGGCAGCGAAGCTCACGCACGCCGAGCATTGGGTAGGGTCGACAAGGCGCAGAGAGAAGAAGTGGCGCAGCAAGGCAACCGAAGGAAGGATGCCCACCATTGCCTCGCAAACAAAGGCGAAGACCGAAAGAAGGGTGATTGATTCAGGACCCAGATGCATCATGTGGATCTGATAGTGGGAAAGCACGGCATTGAAGAAATCAGAAGAGGGGGGAACCAGACCCGCCCACAGGATGTCGACAAAGTACTGGACCTCGATGGCTATCCTGTCGATGGAGAAGTGAGACGCGGGCCAGGTCGTCGTCCTCCCGCATTCGTTGAAGATAGCGGCCAGAGCCGAGCTGACCTTGCCCAAGCCCTCTCGATTGATCGACTGGTCAACGGCGGGGGCCGCCAACGGCGACGAGCGAGGCGGAGGCATGGGTTTGTTCCCTCTTCCCTTCTTCGTCGGAGCCATGGCGATGGGAAGGGGGGGGAAGGTTCGAGATTGGGTTGAAAACAGAAGCTGGAGTTCGAGAGGAGGAAGGACAGAGGGGACTCGAGCAACAGAAAGGGGAGCGGCTGTGTACGACTACGCGTCTGCCTAGCATGGCGCAAAATAAGGGGGCGTTGGGGAACAGTGCTGCCCACGCCCAATCAACCGCCATGCGGCGCCCAAGGCCGCAGGCTGTTAGGGCCTGCGGCGCTTCGCTCTTACCCTTGCGCCTCCCTACACGGCCAAGTCCGGGCGCGCCTTGGGCCCGGGGGCTACTGTCGGCGTTCTGGGAATGGGGGCCCCCAGACTTGCCTGCCTACGGCCTGCGGCGTGGCTCAAAGGGGGGCCAAGCGCGGCCCATCTTCATCAACACAAACCCAAGACCCTCGCGAGGGGCCAAGCCTCGCGGGGCAGACGACACGGAGCTTCCTCAGGCACGGCCTCATCAGGCTGGCTCGCGAGGAGGCGGAGAAATCAAGGCGGGGTACCTCACGAGGTGCCCGTGACGCAAGCCATGACGACCAAGGGTGCCAGGCGGGCGCCAGCCCGCGCAGTGTCCTCCTTTCCTCTTTGGTGCAAAGGGAGAAAGCGCAGGCGAGAGCATTAAGCAAAGGCACCCATTTCGGTGCAACGAGACCAAGACCAGCCCAACGGCAGGGAGGAAGTCATTGTGGAGCCCAAGCCAGCGTCACCACCGGAGTCTTTGGCAGGCGAGGACCAACTTTAGTCAGGATAAGTGTACCCGATGTTCCCCTTCAAAATGGCCAATTTTTGGCGCCCTTCCCGCTCAATATTTGGGAAGAGGCCCAGGGCCTTTGCCTATAAATAGGACTAGCCACCCCCAGACGAGGGGGGGAGGAGAGATCATCAGGATAGGGAGAAGAATAGAGATCATCAGGATAGGGAGGAGATGAGAGGGATGAGATAAGAGGAGAAGATCAGATCGGCAAGAGAGAGAGAGAAGGGTGACTGAACTCCTCCTATAGTTCATCGCCCCAGCCAAGAACAGACCCTCGCGAGGCTGTTCTTCCTTGTATTACTCATCATCATCAGCCCAAGAGGCAATCCACCAAACCACACTGGAGTAGGGTATTACACCACAACAGTGGCCCGAACCAGTATAAACCATGTGTCTCTCGTGTTGTTCTTTCCATAGCTTAGATCTTAACGAGGTGGTGGGGTGCAGGTAGGTAGAAGGCGGAATCTCCGCGCGCACCGCAGTGTTCGAACCTCAAGGGTCTGCCGGAACCCGAAATCCGATAGTGGTGATTTTGATTGTCTCCTTACCATAGGGTTGCTTGTCAAGCACAACCTGTCTCCCCAAGACCTTGTTGCCCTCCTTGTCTTTCCTGTGCTCACCAACAATGACATTAATTTTATTAGCAGATTCAGCAACCTCCGGCCGAATGAGTAGCTTCTTTCCCTCCAAATCCATGGTATTCATTGGAAAAGGCTGTTTATCAACTTGCATCTCAGAAAAGTTCAATCGTCCGTCATTAATGGCCGATTGTATCTGCCGTCGAAAAACATTGCAATCGTTAGTAGCATGAGAAAAAGGATTATGATATTTGCAATAAGCGCGCCGTTTCAGCTCTTCAAACGGCGGTAAAGTATGAGATGTTCTAATAATCTTAGCCTGTAGCAAAGCATCAAATATTTTATCACACTTAGCAATGTTAAAAGTAAACTTCATCTCTTCATCACGATTCTTATGAATCGGTTTTAGATCATTGCAAGTAAAGGGTTTGGCTTTAGATGGCCAAACAAATTCAGTAGAAAAAACATCACCCTCATCGTCCCAGTGATCACTATCATATTCCACCATATTCATCTATGGACGATCGGCTTTGTATCTATGCACTTCTCTGAGATCTTTGCTTCGACTTTCCTGAGCGAAAGCCCTTTGTAAGACTTGGTTGATATTTAAGAACTCGTAGCCTTCTAGCTTTTCTCTAATGGGAGTTCTCAAACCACTCAGCACTAGGTCTGCCAAGTCCCTCTCGGTTATCACCAAACTAAAACACCGATTTTTTGTTTCTCTGAATCTCTTGACGTAATCGGAGACCAATTCATCGTGCTTCTGTTTAACCGATGTTAGATGTGACAACTTGAGTTCATTGTCGCCGCTATAAAAGTGATCACGAAACTTCTGCTCTAGCTGCGACCAAACCCGAATGGAACCATGGGGTAAAGAAGAAAACCATGAAAATGCGGTACCAGTTAATGATAAAGGAAATAAACGCACTTTCAATTCATTCAATGAGCCTGCCTCACCCAATTGTGCTAAATACTGACTAACATGCTCCCATGTGGTTTTTATGCCTTCTCCATTAAACTTAACAAAATCTGGAATTTTATATCCTGGAGGGCACTGGATGGCATCAAAGTACTCGGGGTACGGCTTTTGGTAAATACGATTCCGAGGTAACTCAACTCCAAAATTCTCTCGAAGCATCTTAGCCATCTCCTCTCTAAGATTAGCTAGACCATCATCCATAGTGGATGATGAAGCTTGTGGCAGTGGCATAGGAGGACTAGGGTTACTAGCTGTAGGTAAGAATTGTGGCATGTATGTCGACCCATAATTTGGTAGTGGTCGAGTGGTTTGCAGCTGTAGGTAGGGTTTGGTTCGGCGTTGCCACCGAACCGGCATGCTCATGATAGGACTAATGGGTGAAGCCACAATCTGATTTGTTTGGGTAGGATAATAAGCCATTGGCAAGGGAGGCGCCGATGCAATAGGTAAACCCAGATTAGGGTTTTGCACACTAGCAGCTACACCATCATTACCACTAGACGATTGACATATATTCTTCTGAGCATTAGTATTTTCTATGAAAGTTTGGTAGACTAGATTGTTACCATCAGCAATACGACTTTCAATCTCATCCCACTACTCAGGAGAAAAGGCAGTACTTACAGAGGGTTTAACCTGCTCGGCTTGAAGAGGAGGGAACTTGATTTCTTCAATCGGAGTGATGTTGCCTTGGCGATGCTTCTTGAATTTTGCAAGGAACTCCTGCAAGGCCTTCTCCTCGCGCGCCTTCTTGTACTCCTCATAAACTTGGCGATGATCGGCCGATATCTCATCAAGACTGGGCTTAATGATGTTATCGGCGTCTACCTCAGATGGCTTGGGAATATCAGACATGGTGGATGATGACGATTGATCTTCGTTCCCCAGCGGAGTCGCCAAAAAGTGTGTTGACACACGAACACGTCACGTGTACCCTCGACGCCGGGGGTGATGCATCGTAGCTCACGTCGAAGGAGACCCGACCGATAGCGCGATACGCAAGACAGTCGGCGGGCGCTTTTGCAGACCCGAAACCCCGCGCACCTGGGAGGGACCCCGTCAGGGATTGCGGCGGCTATGGGCTGCCCTAGGTCGATTCGCTCGCCCCTAGAGCCTTGGGATTCGCAGCTCTCAAACACGAAGAATAGTGAAGAACGAGAGAGAAAAACGGTGGAGAGATAAAACGTAGATGAAAAAGTAGTATATTGACTTGTTCGATTGTGTGTTGTTCAATCGGCCGTCACCCCATAGATATATAAGAGGCGGCTGGACTTCCCGTGCAAGGAAAAGGCTTGGATTCACGTCCAAAACCCTAGTCAAATTCGGATTGGTTTTATCCGAACTTTCCAAAACTGTTCCGTTTAAACTGGCTACATCTTGCGGGTCTTTTTTGAGGTGGTAAAGCATCTCGGATGAAAACGAGCCCAAAAGCAATCTTCACCGTTTTGCGAGACGAACAACTCTCATGTTGAAGGTTTTTTTATCAGAGGTCATCTTGTGGGTTAAATCGTTCGCGCAAAACGGGCTATTCTCTCGACCTACCCATCAGACATGTGTCTGGTGGAGCGCGCCATATCTCACCTCGTGACAGGGCTGCATTCCGATTGCTCTAACTTTTGCATATGGACTCGGATTTGGACGATCTTTATATCAAAATTGATCGTTTCAATGAGACGCACAACTTCAGTGTAGGACATTTCTCCATCCATGATAATTTGAATTAGCTTCTGAGCCCATCTTCATCTTCTCGTCGGCTTGACTATCACAACCTCCACCCCGGTAGGCCTTCCACCCGGGTAAGCTTTCCGCACAGACAAGGTTTCACCTCGTCATGGTTTTTACACCGGCAAGGGTTCCTCCCTAGCTCGGCAAGGTTTCTACCCCGGCAAGAGTTCCTCCTCGGCAAGGTTTCTCCCTCGACAAGATTTCACACCGGCAAGCTTCTCCGCGGGCAAGCTTTCCACGCCGGCAAGCTTCTCCGCCGGCAAGCTTTCTACACCGGCAAGCCCTCACATCGGCAAGATTTTACCCCGGCAAGGTTTCTTTCAGCCGGCAAAGGCCGAATACTTTCTCACCCAGGGCCGGCCCGCAAAGTGTTGCCTCTAACTTTTGCATACGAACCCGGATTTGTGACCATGCCAAAATCTGGTGTCAACAATATGTTGAGTGGCTCTCATATGCATTATTGTTAATCTAACAAAGAGCCCATATTACCTTGTCTTCTCCTATTGAATAAAATGTTTACAAATTCTAGCTTAGTCCGCAGCACTCTTGTACTATTATTATTTTCATATCGTTCGATCGTGCAAGTGAAAGGCAATAATGACGATATTTGATGAACTGGTCGTGGCAGAGAGAAACTGGTATGAACTCGACTTGTTTTGTTTTTGTAAATATGTTTAACCTAGTATCCATGCTTCAACCCATTATGATTAAACATGTTTGCAATGACAATTAGAGATTATAATTTCTCATGCCATGCATAAGTAGCTAGGAGTGGATAATGATTTATCTTGGATGTCAACATTGCGTTAAAATGATTGTGATATAGTATGATCATATGGTATCCTCCTCTGAATGTTCGAGTGGCTTGACTTGGCACATGTTCATGCATGTAGTTGAATCAAAACAAACCTAGCCTCTATGATATTTATGTTCATGGTGTTCATATCCTACTCATGCTAGTGTCCAATGTTACTTATGCATAATGCATGGTCATGACCGTTGTTGCTCTCTAGCTGGCCGCTTCTCAATCTATTTGCTAGCCTTCACCTATACTAAGTAGGAATTCTGCTTGTACATCGAAAACCTTGAACCCAAGTTATTCCAGATGAGTCCACCATACCTACCTATATGCGGTATTACCCTACCGTCCTAAGTAAATTTGTATGTGCCACCTCTAAAAACTTCAAATAAATATCCTTTTTGTGTGCCTGGATCATTCATGGAATGACAGCAGGTGGTCGGTATCTTCCATGCTAAGTGGTTATTCTCAGGTTGAGTGCTATTCACTCACCATCACATGAGAAAAGGGCGGTAATAGGTATTCCCAGTCCCGAACTAAAAAAATACAAATAATTAAACAAAACTTCCGTGCGACTGATGTTGGTATGGACACCACCCGTTGTTTCGGACAAGCCATGGAGTGTGATTGTTGGTGGTGGGGGAGTAAACCTTGACTTTTATCGCTTGGGAACCGCCACTAGCATGCTTAGCATGGAAGATATTGATAACTGATGGTCGTGAAGTAAATAATAAGGGTGCATTTCTCAAATTTTCATTTACCTCTGTTTTAAAAACTTGAGCTCTGGCACCTCTGCAAATCATAGCTTCCCTCTGCGAAGGGAGTATCTATTTAGTTTTATGTTGTGTCATCACCTTCTAAAATAAGCGCCAGAACCTAAGAGCACTGCTGTCATGCTGATGCATTGTGTGTAGCTAATGTTGGGTGCATTGACTGGATCTTTTCTACCATTAATTACAATGTTTAGTTACTGCTTGAACTTTGGAGGTGCTCTGCATTTATGTTTTGCGGTCTTAGAAAGGGCTAGCAAGATACCACTATTGTCATATTATCATGGTTTTTTTGACAACGTGTTGCTATTTGACCTATCTTATTATTACTCGCTAGCTGATTATCTCATTGATATGAGTTAATATAATTTTTAAGAGTTATTGTCGGCATGGTTAGTTATAATGTTGGTTGAAAACATGGGTGCTATTTAAGCTTATTTATGCAAACAAGAGCAAATGAGTTCATAGAAGTTTTTATTTTTCACTTTCATTTTATCAACTGAATTACTTGAGGACAAGCAAAGGTTTAAGCTCGGGTTAATATCCCTTAGTTTCCAATTGGACCCCACTACCACGGGAGGGTAGGACAAAAGATGGCATGCAAGTTCTTTCCATAAGCACGTATGACTATTTACAGAATACATACCTACATTATGTCTATGAACTAGAGATAGTGCCGTATCGCCCTAGGTTATGACTATCGCATGATGAATATCATCCAAAAATTTCACCGATCTAATGCCTACGAATTTATCCTATGTTGTTCTTGCTAAGTTTCTACTGCTATCATTACTATTGCACTTGCTACAAAATTACTGCTATCAATGTTACCGTTGCTATTGCTATCACTACTACTATCAAAACAATCATATTTATTGTGCTATGGATCACTTTCCTGCAGATAATTAATCTCCAGGTGTGACTGAATTGACAATCGGCTTGGAAAGCATCGTAAGGGTTGAGGGACAGGCTCGGCGTCCTTACGGACATGTAGTTTTGCTCGGCATACTTCCTCAGAACTCCCAACATGTCCTTTGGGGACCATGAAAAGATAGCCTGATTCTCGCGAAGGAAGTCGACGAGCTCGCCTCGTCGACTATTTGCTGCCGAGGCGGGTGCCCATGAAAACATATTTGCTACAACTTGGGTCTTCCGGGTTCAGCTTGACCTTCTTGGTGTCCTTGGAAGGCTAGAAGGAGGCCTCTCCAGTCGACTCCTTGGCTGAAGCCAGCACAGTCGGATGCTCACTGGCTAGTGCGACGATCCGGTCATGCTGGCGCCGCTCCTCAGCTATGACCAGCGACTCGGCCAACTTGGCGCCATCTTGGGCACACTCTAGGGACTTTCTATAGTCGCCAATGATAGTGATGAGGCCCTTAGGACCCGGCATCTTCATTTTTAGGTAGGTTTAGTGGGGAACTGCCATGAACTTGGCGAGCGCAGGCTAGCCTAGCAACATGTGGTACACGCTGGATAGGTCCACCACCTCGAACCAGATAGGCTCGCGCTAGAAATGATTTCTCATGCCCAAGAGTACGTCAAGCCGGATCCGGCCGATTGGAGAGTAGGAGAGACCCGACATGATACCGTGGAACACCACCCAGGATGGCTCCAGGTGCTTGGCCTTGATGCCGAGCTTGGTCATGGTGTCGCGGTACATAATGTTGATGCTATTGCCGCCTTCGATGAGGACTCGCGAGAACTTGCATGTGCACTTTGTAGCAACTACGGTGGGATCGAGGACGAGGGCGTAGCCACCCAGGTTCGGCATGACGGCCTGGTGGTCCTCCCAGGACCAGCTGATCGGGTTCTCTGACCAGTGCATATACTCCAGCACGACCAGGATGACTTTGTTCACCTCCTGCCGTAGCAGGCACTCGCTGCGCTTGGCATCACCAAGGCTAGTGAAGATGACATAGATCGCGTTCTGGTTGGGGTAGGCTTCAACGCACATCGCACTGTTTGCCGGGGGCAGGGGAGGAGGCGGAGGCGGCTGCCCCGTGCCTGGAGCCGGAGCTGGAGGCAGCGGGATGTCGCCCCTCATGGATGCGCTTGGTGATGGTGCACTGCCGAAGCGTGTGTGTGGATGGCCTTGCGCCGCTGTGGTGCTTGCACGGAGCGTCGAGCATCTCTTCAAAGCTCATGGTGGGTTGCCATGCAGTCTTGCCGGCAGGCTCGGCTGTGGGCGCCTGCTCGGCGGCCGTGGCGAGGCGGTTGTCATAGCAGGGGGCCTGCTGATCGGCCTTGCGCTTGTTGTTCTGCTAGCGGCTGCTCTTGCCACCCGGCTTGTTGGGTGGTGCAGGCAACTCTTTGCCAGCTTCATCCAACACCACTTGGATCTTCATGGTAGAGTCGGCCATGGCTTACTTGTCCACAGTGACCATGAGCGTGGCCATGGTGGTTGGCTTGGAGTGTAGGAGCTTGTGCTTGAGGAGGGTGCCATCCCGGCAACCTCTCACAAACTACTAGATAGCTTGGACTTCATGGACCTCCTTGCAGTTGTTCCGAAGCTCGGTCCATCATGCAAGGTATTTGCGGTCGGCTCCTATACGCACATGGAGAGCTGACTGGGACGGCAAGGATGCTTGTAGAACCCACGCGTTGATGCTGCCAGCCGGCATGCTATTCAACCACGTAAGGGCCGACCCTTGGAGCATGAGCAGGGCGTAGCGCACGACAAGGCGATGGTTGCCGCCCGCAATGCCGATGGCAGTGGTGTAGTCGATTAGCCAGTCCTTCGGCTTGACGGTCCCATTGTACTTGGGGGTGTCACGGGGTAGCGTGAACCCTTTCTGGAAAGGCTCATCCCTGATGCGCGGGCCGAAGCAAGCCGGACTGACGGCTTTTTCATCCTCGAGCTCGAGGGAGAAGGCGAGCTTCTCGATGATGTGATGGCCGTAGGTGTCGTCGATGGCGCGCGGGCCCCGCCGGCTTGCGACCGGGCCACGGGGAGTCGGGTCGGCAGAAGCCCGACGAGCACGTCGACCGGATCGCGCGGGAGGGTCTGGGTGGAGCCAGCTCGTCACCCAGATCATCTCCGGACATCAGGGCGTGATTGCGCCGGCTTCGGGTACAGCCAGATTGACCTTCGCTAGGTGGCCGCGAGGACGCCTTCTTCTGCTGGTTGGGGTCTTTGGTGTGGCATGAGACGCATCCTGCGGGATGGTCAAGGTGGCCCTGCTGCGCGTTCGCAGGGCCGAGAAGCTCGGTCATGTGCTGCAGGCACTCCTGCAGCTCCTCACCCTATAGCTGCTCCATGTCAATGGCGGCAGCTTGCGCAGCACGCATGTTCTTTATGGGGGTGTCATAGATGGGTGGGACCACGCCTAGCGCGCGGCCGATGGCGGCGCCACGGTTTCGAACTTCGCCAAACCGGCTGGGCTCGGCCGCAGCCGGCGTGAAGCCGTACGCGGCATCGCGCTCCCACTGGACGGACTCCAACTGGCGCTGCGTAGTAGCAAGCGTCGCGGCCTCGTCCAGCAGGTGCTTGCGCCCCTCCTCGAGCTGGGCTAGGGCTTGGGCGGTGTTAGTGGTGTTGACATTAGTGCCGATGGTGATGCTGAGGTTCTGCATCGTGGCGCGCAGCAGGTCGACCGTGCTGGCGTGCTCCGCTGCGGTTCTGGCAGCAGCGACCTTCTTTGCGGCGCTAGACGAAGTGGAGCCGGAGTCGGTGGCGAGCACCTCTACCCGGACGCAAAGATCCGCCACGTCGGCAGAGATGTCGTTGCTGAGGGGGCCAACAAGTCGGTGACGTCGAGCACCCTGCTAGGGTACTCATTAGGGGTGCACAACACACCGAAGGGGGCGTTGGACGAAGTAGCGGAACCGAACAGCGCCGCGCCGGGCGCAAGGACCAGGTCGTGCATGCTGAGCTCGCCAAAGTCGATGAAGGGCCCCGTCTGGAACGTGTGTCTGACTGGCACCTCAAGCTTCCCCACGGTGGGCGCCAACTGTCGTGGTGGGTGCACGACAGCATGGGGTGGCTAAAGAGAGGGATAGGCAAGAGGCAACCCATTGGCTCCAGAGGCGAGGTTGGTACGAGCAAGTGCGACACACAAGACGTACCCAGGTTCAGGGCTCTCCGGAGAGATAACACCCCTAGTCCTGTCAATTGTGGTTTATATGTGGATGGTACAAGCTTGCTCCTAGAGCTGTTTCGGGGAGGAAGGAAGGCAGGCCTGTGCATAGGTAGCTCCTTCTCCGTGTGGTGGACGTGTGTGTGTGATTCTACTGATGGTTGCCCCGTGCATGGAGGCCTTGTGGGGGGTTTTATAGGCCAACCCCCAGGGTTACAATGGTAAAGGTACATGAGCGCGGGGCCGGATTGTCAGTATCTTGAAGCTGGCAGCAGAGCGCCCGGTTCGCCGGGTCCGTCCGGTGCGGGTCTCTCCGGGTCCATTAGGTGATGGTCGTACCGGGCCCGCCGGGCGCGGGTATGGAGGGCTGCTGGGTAATGTAGGCACGCCGTGTTGGTCATCATGGGATGGCTGCACCATCCTGCTACAGGGTCGCGCCTCCAAGGCATCGTCCGCCCCAGGCGGGGTCTTGGTCCGCACGGCAGTCGCGCCCGCCTGGGATGGCGTAAAGGAGGGCACACTGTAGCCATCCTGGTTTGTTGGTGAAGGCTTGGCTTGCTGGGGCTGGCCAGCATGCGCCTGCTGGCTTGGCTGGGTTGCGCTGGGAATCCGGCCAAGGGCAAGCCAGGTTGAGGGGCGTTGCTGGCCCTGATGTGTTTGAAAGGGATCCAGGTTCCATTGCCTACCCGAGGTCCATCCCCCCGACAACTCCCTCCGAGGGGGCCTGAAATTGCTAAACACTGAGTGTTACACCTGCGCCGTAGCTAGCCTCTGCCCCTCTTTTTTACCCCTAGTACTCATTGTTAGGATCATAACCCCGACAGTTGGCACCCACCTTGGTGCTAGGCGTCTAGCAAAGTTTCACAGCGCAGGTGGATTTTCATCATCATCATGTTAGTCATCGGCAAAATCCATTTCAGGACACTCAACTTCATTGTCGAGGACTCAGCATGGCTTCGCGAGGCCCCACTGGACGTGGAGGCACTACACATCCGCGGCATAGTGCACTTCTGCACCTCTTCGTATGGAGTCCTTGCCCGACAGCCTTCGGCTTCATGAGCTATACGGGCACACAAAAAGGAAATTCATTTTGAAAATTAGAGTTGGCACATACAAATTTACTTGGAACGGCATGGAAATGCCGCATATAGGTAGATATGGTGGACTCATATGGCACAACTTGGTTTAAGGATTTTGGATGCACAAGTAGTATTCCCACTTAGTGCAAGGAAAGGCTAGAAAATAGATTGAGAAGCAACAAACCAAGAAATGAAAATTCTCATAAACGAGCATTAAGCATAACTAACACCGAATAATGCACCACAAGTAGGATGTAACCTCATTGCATAACTATTGACTTTCGTGCTTGCAAAGGGAATCACATACCTTAACACGAATATTCTTACTAAGACATAATTACTCACCAACATGACTCACATATTAATATCATCATATCCCCAAACTATTGCAAGGAATCAAGTTTCTAGTGTCCAATGATCTTCATGAAAGTTTTTATTATACCCCCCTTGGATATATATCACTTTGGGACTAATTTCATATATTATCCGTTGCTTATATCAAGACTGAAACAAATTTAAGTGAAGAACATGAGCATAATTTTTTTCATCATCTCTCAAAATAATATAAGTGAAGCATGAGAGAATTTCTCCAAAAATTTAATAATTCTAAAATTAATCTAAGTGAAGCATGAGAGTATTTCTTGAAAAATTAAAGCACCACCATGCTCAAAAAAGATATAAGTGAAGCACTAGTGCAATTCCATAGCTCAAAAAATTTAAGTGAAGCACATAGAGCAATTCTAACAAATCATTGCATCATTATGGCTTTCTCAAACATGTGTGTCCAGCAAGGATGATTGTGACAAACTAAAAATAAAAACAAGCAAAGACTCATATAATACAATACGCTCCATGCAAAACTCATGATATGTGATGAATAAAAATATAGCTCCAAGTAATATTACCGATGGTTGTTAGAAGAAAGAGGGTATGCCAAGGCATTCCCAAGCTTAGTTGCTTGGTTCTCCTTGAATATTACATTGGGGTGCGATGGGCATCCCCAAGCTTAGGCTATTTTCACTCCTTATCCCTTCATCCATTCTGATCTCACCCAAAACTTGAAAACTTCAATCACACGAAACTCAACAAAACCTTCGTGAGATCTATTAGTATAGTAAAGCAAATCACCACTTTAAGTACTGTTGCAAACTCATATTTGATTATTGCATTATACCTATTATATTCCAACTTTACCATGGCTTATACCCCCCCTGATACAATCCATAGATTCATCAAAATAAGCACGCAATGCAATGAAAACAGAATCTTTCAAAGACAAAACAGTATGTAGTAATTTGGACTTTTTCCATACTTCCATAACTCCAAAAAGTCTGAAACATTGGAACAAGGTAGGAAATTTGTATTTCAGGCTTGTGTAACAAATTAAGAAGTTTCTGTCGCTTGTGTGATTTCTAAAAATTCTACTACTGGACGCAAAAGTTTCTGTTTTTCAACAAGATCAAATAAACTATCACCTAGCATGATCCTAAAGGCTTTGCTTGGCACAAACACTAATTTAAACATAAAAACACAATCATAACAATTGTGTGAACACACAAAAAACAGAAATAAAAGGAGAAAAATATATTTTATTCATTGGGTTGCCTCCCTATAGCGCTATCGTTTTATGCCCCTAGCTAGGCATAATGCATAGATTCAAGTATTGTCATCTTTAATTTTCAACTCCTCAGTCACACAACCATTCTCTCTAGACGTTCCACATTTTTTTATAATCAAACTCATGGGAACAAAGTTAAGAGGGAGGGGTATTTTTATAGATTGGTCCCTTTATTAAATCTACAAAATTTGGGTGAACACTAATCATCTTAAGATCTTCACTGTTGCTACCAGAAGTGGCACCCTTATTCATAGGAGCATGTGTAGATTTGTAATTTTTACTAATAGGAGTATTTTCAATAGTTTTAATGGAATAAAAAGCTGAGCTCAAGTTACTAAAAATTTCTTCCAATTTATCAATTCTAGCGGGGCTCTCTACTACCCTCTCATTAACTATGGTTCTTTTTGCCTAAATAATTTAAGAGTATCCCCTATCTTTGACCCAATTTTATTAGCAAGATCATGAATCCTTTTATCCAAATTTTCAATGTGTTCTTCGGTGAGCATTTTCTTTTCAATAACATCTAGCCTTTGCATAACATGCTCAAGAGTTAAAACTGTTTCATTGATAATGATAGGAGGTTATCCCACTAGATTTCCCATAGCATTAAAACTATCCAAGTTAGGGCACATCAAGAAATTCCCCCGGTGATAGTATCAAGAACAAATCTATACCAAGTAGTAATGCCCTCATAAAAATTGCGAAGAAGAATTGTAGTGGATTGCTTACAAGTAGATATATTATGAGCACTAAAAATCCTATACCAAGCATCCTTTAAATTCTCCCCTCCCCTTTGCTTAAAATTGAGAACTTAATTCTCAGGGGTATACATAATAGAGGAAGGACTAGCCATAATGATAAAGTAGGTAAGCAAGATCTCAAGCTGACATAAGATCAGATGAGAAAAAGACAAACAAAAAGAAGGCAAATAAAAAGGCAAATATTTTTGTGCTTTTCGCAAAAAAGTTTAGAAGTGGGGGAGATGAAAATGAGAGGCAAATGGAAAATAATGTAAATTGCAAGGAGATGAGATTTGTGATTGGGTACCGGATAGATGTTGATGATGTCTCCCCGGCAACGGCGCCAGAAATTCTTCCTGATTGCTTGTATCAACGTTGGTATTTCCCCGAAGAGGAGAGGATGATACAACACGACAATGTAAGTATTTCCCTCGGTTATGAAACCAAGGTTATCAATCCAGTTGGAGAACCAAGCAACACTATGTAAACAGTACATGCACACAAATAACAAATACTTGCAACCCAACGCCTAAGAGGGGTTGTCGATCCCTCCACGGTATTGAGATAGATTAAATTGTATGAGATTGGATAAATAGATCTAGCACAAACACGAAATAAAATAAATAAAGAAAAAGTGCAGCAAGGTATTTTTGGGTTTTGGGAATAATAGACCTGAAAACAATATGATAGAAAATAGATCCGGGGCCGTAGATTTCACTAGTGGCTTCTCTCAAGAAAACAACATACGGTGGGTAAACAAATTATTGTTGGGCAATTGATAGAAGAGCCAATAATTATGAAAATATCCAAGGCAATGATCATGTATATAGGCATCACGTCCAAGATTAGTAGTCTAAAATGATTCTGCATCTACTACTATTACTCCACACTATCCAGCATGCATCTAGTGTATTAAGTTCATGGAGAAATGGAGTAACGCTATAAGAACGATGACAAGATGTAGACAAGATCTATTCATGTAGGAATAGACCCCATCTATTTATCCTTAATGGAAACGATACATGTGTGTCACTTCTCCTTCTGTCACTGAGATTGAGCGCCGTAAGATCGAACCCATCACAAAGCACCTCTTCCCATTGCAAGAAAAATCAATCTAGTTGGCCAAACCAAACCAATGTTTCGGAGAAGAAATATGAGGCTATAATAATCATGCATATAATAGATCAAGGAAGACTCAAATAATATTCATAGATAGAACTGATCATAAACTCGCAATTCATCGGATCCCAACAAACACACCACAAAATGTCATTATATCAAATAGATCTCCAAGAACATCGAGGAGAACATCGTATTGAGAATCAAAAAGAGAGAAGAAGGCAGCTTGCTACTGCCTACGGACCTATAAGTCTGTGGTAAACTACTCACGCATCATCGGAGGAGCACCAATGAGGATGATGAACCCCTCTGTGATCATGTTCCCCTCCAACAAGGTGCCGATATAGGGATCTAGATTGGATCTTGTGGTTCTGGAACTTGTGGCGGCCGGAATTGTGTTACGTCGACTCCCCTCGTGTTTCTGGAATATTTGGGTATTTATAGAGCTGAGAAGTGGTGGAAAGGACCTCCGTGGGCCCCACTACCCATCAGGGTGCGCTAGGGGCCTCTATCGCACCTAGGTGGGTAGTGGGCCCCACGGGCGTCCCCTCTGGCACTACCTTGGCTCCCAAGTTTTCTTCTGGGTAGAAAAAATCTCCAAAAAGTTTCGCTGCGTCTGGACTCCGTTTGATATGGATATTCTACAAAGTAAAAAACAAGCAAAACAGCGACTAGCACTGGGCACTATGTCAATAGGTTAGTCCCAAAAAAATTATATAAAGTTGCTATAAAATGAATATAAAACATCTAAGAATGATAATATAACAGATGGAGCAATCAAAAATTATAGATATATGTTGACGTATCACTCCCCCAAGCTTAGACCTCGCTTGTCCTCAAGCGAAAGCCGATATCGAAAATCATGTCCACGTGTTTGGAGAAAGAGGTGTGGATAAAAATAAAATATGGCATAGTAGCATCATGATCGATATTATAACAACAATATTTATTATCATAAAACTTCTCATGAGCAAGTAACAATTCATCACAACATCGAAGTATAAGGTATAAGCTTTCTTGAAAGCTAACAAACTATGTTCTCAATCAAATGCAATTGCAATTCATCATATTTTGAGGAAGGGTCTCATGTCGAAGCTTTTTAGCAAGTACACATACTCAACCAAGATTTACTCTTCTATGATTCCTAACACTCACAACATATATATGGAGCAAAAAGTTTCAGCTAGACACATAGAAAGTTAGGGGCATATAATTTTGCCTCCCAACTTATTCACCTCATGGGTGATGCCAACAATAATAACTCATGATCACTCATATCCAACTGGATATATATGCCTAGATCTTTCTCCACCACATGATGCATGCAAAAGAGAAAAATAAAAAGGAATAGAGGAGAACACTATTTACTCTTGCTTAAAAAGTAAATATATAAAAGTAAAACATAGGCCCTTCGCAGAGGGAAGCAGAGGTTGTCATGCACTTTTTGTTTTTGGATGCACAATCTCTTAATGCAAAGTAACGTCACGTTATATTGCCCCTTGTGATAGCAACCTTTATTATGCAGTCGGTCGGTTTTATTACTTTGCCATCACAAGGTTGTTCAACGCTTATTTTCCTTTATAATAAAAGATCAAACATAATTAGAAGCAATTTTTATTGCTTTATGCACTGATGAAAACTTACTTGAAGGATCTTATTCAATCCATAGGTAGGTATAGTGGACTCCCATAACATGAATTGGGTTTAAGGTTTTTGGATGCACAAGTAGTATCACTACTTGGTGCAGATTTTGCTAGCAAAGATGTTGGGCAAGCACCACATGTTGGAGAATCTATGACAATATAACTTCTATGTGAATATAAGCAAACATAATTCATTACGTTGTCTTCCTTGTCCAACATCAACAATTTGGCATAAAATACTTAATGTTGGCTCACAATAATAAAAGATGTCCAAGATAGTGTATTTGCATGTGAATCTTTGCCCTTATTAATTCTTTCATGAATTGCATCATTGACCAATGCTATGTTTGTCAACTTCCAATAAATTTTACAACTTATACTTTTCCTTATGTAATGTCATTACTTTCCATAATATTAGCATATGATATTATTATTACTATTTCCCTTATTTTAATTGAAACATAGAAGTAAAGAAGCAAAAACTCAAACTATTCTTTATTATATAACTCTCAACTCGATACATAGATAGATAGAACACGAAACTAGCTCTCGAAAATAGATCATAGTAGAATTTTATTTAATTGTAACACGAAATAACTAAGGATCAAAATATAAACTAGGGAAGATAATAGAGGTAGTGGTGATATGATATCGGTTCACCTCCCCCAAGCTTGGCACAAGCCAAGGGGAGTGCCTATACCCGTGTACTCAAGTCTACTTCTTTGGTGATGGTGGTGGGACTAAGTCCATGCTCCACCATTCCTTTGGACTTGAAGATCTCTTGATTCACCGTCTCAAGCCTAGACTCCACGCTTCCTGTATTCTTGGGCCCTTGAACATTCCAGATGTGGAGCACCCCCTCACGCATCTCAATTGCTTGAGGTTGCTTCATCACCTCCGGTATAGGGCTTTTCGCCGGCAAGTCTGAATCATAATTGAGTTCTTTAATTGCCCAATATGCTTTATGGTCTAACTTTAGAGGTAAATGACATGCTTCTTCATTAACCATTTTATATGGACACATACCCATAGGGTTTTTGTAAGCAGTTCTATAGGCCCATAGTGCATCACCAAGTTTCTTAGACCAATTCTTTCTGGACCTATTGACAAACTTTTGCAAAATTAATTTTATTTCTCTATTGCTCAATTCAACTTGACCACTAGATTGAGGGTGATAAGGGGATGCAATTATATGGTTGACATCATATTTAGCAAGCAATTTATATAAAGGACCATGAATAAAATGTGAACCACCATCAGTCATTAAATATCTAGGGACTCCAAACTTGGGAAAGTAACTTCTTTAAGCATTTTAATGGAAGTGTTCTGATCAGTACTACTAGTTGGAATAGCTTCTACCCACTTAGTAACATAATCAACAGCAACCAAAATATGAGTATACCCATTAGAGGAAGGAAAAGGTCCCATATAATCAAATCCCCAAACATCAAATGGTTCAATAACAAGTGAATAATTCATAGGCATTTCCTGACGTCAACCAATATTACCAATTCTTTGACATTCATCACAAGATAATACAAACTTACGAGCATCCTTGAAAAGAGTAGGCCAATAAAAACAAGATTGTAATACCTTGTGTGCAGTTCTGTCTCCCGCATGGTGTCCTCCATAAGCCTCGGAGTGACACTTCCGTAGGATTTGTTCCTGTTCATGCTCAGGTATACAACGTCTAATAATACCATATACTCCTTCTTTGTATAGATGTGGGTGATCCCAAAAGTATTGTCTTAAATCAAAGAAGAATTACTTCTTTTGTTGGTATGTAAAACTAGCTGGTATAAATTTAGCAACAATATAATTAGCATAGTCTGCATACCAAGGAGTATTATGTGAAGCATTTATGACAGCTAGCTGTTCATCGAGAAAGCTATCATCAATAGGTAGTGGATCATCAAGAATATTTTGTAACCTAGACAAGTTATCAGCCACGGTATTCTCAGCTCCCTTCCTATCAGTAATATACAAGTCAAATTCTTGGAACAAAAGAACCCACCAAATGGGTCTAGTTTAGCATCCTTCTTTTCCAAAAGTATTTAATAGCAGCATGATCAGTGTGAACAATTACTTTAGAATCAACTATGTAAGATCTGAATTTATCACAAGCAAACACAACTGCTAAAAATTCTTTCTCAGTAGTAGCATAATTTCTTTGTGCATTGTCTAGAGTTTTGCTAGCATAATCGATAACATTTAGTTTCTTATCAACTCTTTGTCCTAGAACAGCACTGAAAGCATAATCACTAGCATCACGCATAATTTCAAAAGGTAAGTTCCAATCAGGTGGTTGAACAATAGGTGGAGAAGTTAAGGCTTTCTTAAGTGGTTGAAAGGCTTCTACACAATCTTCATAAAAAACAAATGGAACATATTTTTGCAAAGGATTACTAAGAGGCGTGGAAATTTTAGAGAAGTCTTTAGTAAACCTCCTATAGAAACCAACATGACCAAGGAAACTACGAATACATTTAATTTCTTTAGGACATGGCATTTTATCAATTGCATAAACTTTAGCTTTATCCACTTCGATGCCACACTCAGAAATTTTATGCCCTAAGACAATACCTTCATTCACCATAAAGTGACACTTCTCCCAATTCAAGACAAGATTAGTTTGTTCACATCTCTGCAAAACTCGGTCAAGGTTGCTTAAGAAATCAACAAAATAAGTTCCGTAAACAGAAAAATCATCCATGAAAACCTCAACAATCTTTTCACTAAAATCAGAGAATATAGTAGTCATACATCTTCGAAAGGTAGCAGGTGCATTGCATAAACCAAAAGGCGTATGTCTATAAGTATAAGTTCCAAAAGGACAAGTTAAAGTGGTTTTCTCTTGATCAGGTTGTGATACAAGTATTTGAGAGAAACCGGAATATCTATCAATAAATAAAAAGTGTGTATGATTAGACAACCTCTCTAGCATTTGATCAATAAAAGTTAAGGGGTGATGATATTTTCTAGTAGCTTTATTTAGTTTTCAGAAATCAATTACCATCCTATAACCATTTGCAATTCTTTGTGGAATAAGTTCATTTTTATCATTATGGACCACAGTAATACCTCCTTTCTTAGGAACACAATGAACACGACTTACCCATCTACTATCAGCTATAGGATAAATTACACTTGCTTCCAAAAGCTTTAAGATTTGAGTTCCTATAACTTCCGTCATCTTAGGATTTAATCGTCGTTGATGATCAACAACTGGCTTAGCATCAGGTTCCATACTAATTTTATGCTGACATAGAGTGGGACTAATACCATTAAGATCATACAGAATATATCCAACAGCAGCACGACACTTCCTCAGAGTTTTTAATAATCTCTTTTATTCATGCTCTGAAAGGTTAGCACTAATAATAACAGGATATATCTTCTTTTTGTGAAGATCAGCATATTTCAATGTATCAGGCAATTATTTTAATTCAAACACAGGGTCACCCTTAGGTGGAGGAGGACCTCCTAGAGTTTCAATAGGCAAATTGTGTTTAAGAATAGACTGTTCATCAAAGAACATCTTATCTATTTCATGTCTTTCATTCAAGTTCATATCATTTTCATGGTCTAGCAAATATTGTTCTAACGAATCAGTAGGTGGTACAACAATAGAAGCAAGACCAATAATTTCATCCTTAATAGGCAATTATTTATCATGAGGTTGTCTAGAAACTTGGAGAAATTAAACTCATGAGATATACCACCAAAGTTAACACTGACAGTTTCTTTGGTGCAATCAATCTTAGCATTAACAGTGTTCAAGAAAGGTCTACAAAATATAATGGGACAAAAATCATTTTGTGGAGAACCAAGAACTAGAAAAGTAGTAGGGTATTTTATTTTCCCACACAAGGCTTCAATATCTCTAACAATCCCAAGTGGTGTGATAGTGTCTCCATTAGCAAGCTTAATAGTAACATCAATATATCTTCTATTTCAGCTTCGGCAATATCATTCATAATTTCTTGATACCAGGTAAACGGGATAGCGCTCACACTAGCACCCCAATCACAAAGCCATGATAATAATGATCTCCTATTTTAACTAAGACAACATGCATGTTAACAACAGGCTTATTCTTATCTTTATCATCGGGTTAAGCGATTCTAGCAGCATCACCACATAAATAAATAACATGCCCATCAATATTATCGACCAAGTGATCTTTAATCATAGCAATATTAGGTTCAACTTTAATTTGTTCAGAGGGTCTAGGTGCTCTAATTTTACTTTTGTCAACCACGGTTCAAACCGTAGAATGTTCCTTTATCCTAACAGGGAAATATGGTTTCTCAATATAAGCAGTAGGCACAACTGGATCAACATTGTAAATGATAGTTTCTTCTTTAACCATTACAGGTTTCTCAATCTTTTGTTTAACAGGGGGATGATATTTAAACCATTTATCCTTAGGGAGATCAACATGAGTAGCAAAAGATTCACAAAAGGAAGCTACTCACTACTTCAAGATGCTGCTAACGCAAAACTACAATCACAGACCCTTCGAAAAAACTGTGTGCGATGCCATAATCGCAAATGGTGGTGTAAAAAGAACTTTCAAAAAAGGTGCAAAACATTTGCGATGGAGGATGCATCAAACACAGTTCAGATTTTAGTTGCGTGTGCGATGCAGGGCATACAGTTCAGCTCAATTAACTGTTTGCGATGAGGAGGAATGAAAGAAATGGGTAGCCAGATGAAGGTATGTGAGATATACAACATATACGGTTCACACGGATGAACTGTTTGTGATTAGGCAACACAAAAGAAACGGTCAGCCAGATCAAGGTGTGTGCTATATACGGCATGCAGTTCACTCGGATGAACTGTTTGCATTGAGACATGAGAACAGAAATGGTTCAACTTAACAATATGTGTGTGATACACGGCAAACAGGTCTGTAATCGGAAACGTTTGCGTAGACCGATAACAACACAAATGATTACTGCTAACAAGTCGTGTGTGTTGTGAGCAAATGATTGCTGGTATACAATTGTGAGTGATTGATGAAAACATCACTGACGGGTTCCATTGTTTAGTCCGTGTGCTATGTGATTTTCTTTGTCCACACAACATCTACTGTCAGATTTCGGGTTTCGGAAAAATCCTTAAGGTTCTAACACTGGGGTTCGCGCGAAGATCTCTCCCTCACTGATCGCGCCCACAAACACTTTGCGATCTCTAGGCTAGGCAGATGAACTCACAACACTCGAGACACAAGATTTATACTGGTTCGGGCCACCGTTGTGGTGTAATACTCTACCCCAGTGTGGTGGTGGTGGATTCCCTCTTGGGCTAAGGATGAACAGTACAAGGGGAAGAACATCCTCCTGAGGAGAGGAGCTCTTGTGCTTGGTGAACTTGTGGTTGTGAGGATCGATCTCCCCTCTAACGTGGTGGCTAGTCCTATTTATAGAGGCCCTGGTCCTCTCCCCAAATATTGAGCAGGAAGGGAGCCAACAACGGCCAATTTGAAAGGGGACAACTAGTACAACTTATCCTGACAAAAGTAGTCTTCGCCTGCCAAAAGCTCTAGGGATGACGCTGCCTTGGGCTCCACGGTGACCTCCGTCCTGCCGTCCTGCTGGTCTTGGTCTCGTCGCACCGATATGGAAACCATTGCCTAATGCCTCGGAACTCCTTGCTTGCGCTTGCCTCCTTAGCACCAAAGTAGAAACAAGGACACTATGCACGCTGGCGCTCGCCTGGCCTTGGTCGTCATGGCTCACGTCACTGGAACCTCGCGAGGATTGTCTTGTCTTGATCTCTCTGCCCCTCGCGAGCCAGCCTGGTGAGGCCGCTCCCGAGGAGGTCTTGTGTCGTCCGCCTCGCGAGGCTTTGGCCGTATGGGCCCGCTCGTAGAGCCACATCGTGGGCCACAGGCAGGCAAGTCTGGGGACCCCCTGTTGGTGTCAAAACCGACGGATCTCGGGTAGGGGGTCCCGAACTATGCATCTAAGGCGGATGGTAACATGAGACAAGGGACATGATGTTTACCCAGGTTCGGGCCCTCTTGAAGGAGGTAATACCCTACGTCCTGCTTGATTGTTCGTGATGATATGAGTATTACAAGAGTTGATCTACCACGAGATCGTAGAGGCTAAACCCTAGAAGCTAGCCTATGGTATGATTGTATGTTGTCCTACGGACTAAACCCTCCGGTTTATATAGACATCAGAGGGGGCTAGGGTTACACAAGGTCGGTTACAAGGGAGGAGGTCTACATATCCGTATTGCCTAGCTTGCCTTCCACGCCAAGGAGAGTCCCATCAGGACACGGGACGAAGTCTTCAATCTTGTATCTTCATAGTCCAACAGTCTGGCCAAAGGATATAGTCCGGCTGTCTGGAGACCCCCTAATCCAGGACTCCCTCAGTAGCCCCTGAACCAGGCTTCAATGACGATGAGTCCAGCTCTGCAGGGCGGGTTCTTCCTCTGAATACCCCATAGAAGATTTTGAACACAAGGATAGTGTCCGGCTCTGCAAAACAAGTTCCACATACCACCGTAGAGAGAATAACATTTCCACAAATCCAATCCGCTGACACGTTTTGACAGCATGACATTATGTCATGGCCCGATCTTTATTCGAACTATTTTTCTCAACAAGCACCACACATATTGCGGGGCGGTTCTCTCGACACGTCTTGTCAAAGCAGAGATCGTGTCCCCCTTATTATGGGATTCTCATCAATACGGACGCGGGTAACCCAACCACGCCATTACTTACAACGCTTGGGGAATAAGAGGTTTTACCAAGCGAGGGCGGAGGCGCATCATCTCTTCCGCCCTTATAAAGGAACAAGAATCCACCCTCTTCACCCATACCTTCTTCCCAACTCATTCCATTCTGCTCAGGCTCCAACGCGCAAGCATTCACCTCCTCTACCCACAAGAGGTCTTCCAAAGATGTCTGGATCCGGAGAAGGAGGCAAATGGATGGCCTCTACCATCCGAGAGAAGGATATCAAAAAGCTTCGGGATGCCGGGCATCTGGCCAAGAAAATCGGCCACCGTCTCCCGACGGTGGGACAGATCGTCCCCACTCCGGAACCCCAAGAGAGGGTTGTATTCCTCCCTCACTTTTTCCGCGGGCCGGGATTTCCCCTCCACCCATTCGTTCAAGGTATCATGTACTATTATGGGATCGATCTTCACGATTTGTCCCCTAATTCCCTCCTAAACATCTCGACATTCATTGTCGTGTGCGAGGCTTTTCTCCGTGTTTCGCCACACTTCGGTTTATGGCTGAAGGTCTTTAACGTGAAGCCCAAGGTGGTGGCCGGCGAGCACGCTGAGTGCGGGGGCGCTATGGTGAGCAAGACGCCCCACGTCATATGGCCAACATGAACCTTTAATGATTTTGTCAAGGAGTGGCAACAAAAGTGGTTTTAAATCACTGAGTCGAGCGGTAAGGAGCGGGCCGCTTCTCCCGAGTTTCGATTCGGCGCCCCTCAGTGGCTTACGTCCTGGGTCAAGAAAGGACTGGATTGGTCCTCGTCCAACAAACTGTCGGTGCTCCAGACGCGCGTTTAAAGATATGGGAGATAAGAACATTGAACTCGTCGACGTAGTCCAGGTGATGTTAGTCCGCCGGATACTGCCTTGTCAACACTGGACTTGCAATCTATGGGAGTTTGATCCGGCCAGGAACCAAACCTTGCGAAGGCTCTTCGGCTCGTCGCACAAGGACATTTGGAAGGTGCTTTTCAAGTCCAGCAAATCATGGCCGGACTCCACCGAAGACCGCGGGTACCAACTGTCCCACCCTGCAAGTTCGGTGAGTTTATCAAACTTTTCCATCCGCATGACCCAAAGGAAGCGCTTGACGCATGTTTATTCAACTTTTCCCAGAGCTGGACGAAGAAGGCGGAGCAGATCCATTGTCCGGCCCCGCTGCCCGAAGACCTGGCCATCCCACTTCTGACGAAGATGCTGGTCCCAGCGCCTTACAAGGTGCCGAAGAAGACGGCCGAGAAGGAGGCTAAAAAGACCCGGGGCGGCCTTCGTCGTCGCGGCACTTTGTGCACAATACCCGAAGGCTCTGATGCCCATTCCGCCTTCGAAGAGTACGAAAAGGAGGAGGGAGATGAACCCCCTGCGGAGGGAAGAAGGAAGAGGGCGGCCTCCGCATCCTTGGAGGCCGGACTACCCGAAAGAGGAAAGATTCCTCGTCAAGGGGAGTCTCCTGCCGCCGCCGATAACGGCCTGGCATGGGATCCCAGGGCCCATCCCCTGGTGAACTCGTGAGTATCCGAATACATTTAAGCGTCTAGACTCAGCGTGGCTTAGTATTTTAACCTAAGCCGTATATTTCTTGTAGTCCGACAAGGTCCCGTACCGAACAATCCTCATCGGAGGACCTGCTGAGCTCAAATCCTGTGGAGAGCGTGACGCCCCCGAAGGACCCTTCCTCCAAACAGGTGCCAAACACCGAGGCCTCGTCCCAAAAGGAGAACGGCCAAGGAGAAAAGGAAAAAACTGTGAAGGCGGCGCCTGGAGGTCGAACTGCAGGGGCCGGAGACGTGGGGAAAAAGATTCTGCTGGCAACCTCTGTCCATCCAGAAGTGTAGGATGCTTTGTTGGTGGCGCTACGAGATGCCTCCATCGTTGATGAACACTGTGCCCTGATGGGCGTGGTGATTGAGAAAATTCAATCGACCGAGAGTGGACTGAACGAAGCCTGTATCAGTCTTATAAAAGGCTTTGAGGTATGTTTTATGAGTTATCGAAGAGTGTCATAGTATAGATAGTAGCCCCTGATACACTATTCGGTGAAAGAAAGAACCGGACAGGGGATCGAATTCATGATCTCAGGAAGACTCACTAAATGACATTGATTTCTCTCCTGTTTCAAGCAGATACCTGTAGCGGCTACTGCCTCTCACACTGCGGAGATCGCCTGACTGAATCAGAGTCTGGAGCGGGCCAGAGAAGAAATTGGCCGATTGCAAATGCAGTTGAGGGATAAACAAGGTATGCACCAGTATTATGTGCATTTATTGTGAGATAAATATTCAGTATGAAATAAGCCGCATAATTTGTGCTAGGAGTTATGACCGAAGTCGAGGCCCTCAAAAGGGCCGTTGCCAAGGCCGAGAAAAAGGCAGCCACGGAGCGGACTCTTCGTGAGAAACACGAAGCCAGAGTTATTAAAGCTGAGCATGAACTCCAAGAGGCCATAAGTAAATGCGAGGCCTTGGAGCAGAGTTTAACGGAGAAAGAGTCCAAACTCACCAAGGCGCGCCAAGCCACGAGCGACGCCTAGGGGAAAATCCAAAGCGCGCTGCAGGGGATCCAAGAGGCGAGGAAGATCGTGGCAGGTAAGTTTTTCCCATGTAAAGAAAATATTTGAAGGGAAAACTATGTTTCTGATTACGAATCTGGACTTCTCAGGTGTATTTGTTGAGCTGCCGCATAGTATATCAGATGTCGCTCACTTCTACCGAGCCGAAGGAAGGAACACCGCCGACAAGCTTTTGTGGTCTCAGTATTTGGCACCAAATTATCCGGCGCCTTTTGCCAATCAACCGAAATAGCTGATCGAACTACATAAGGCGGTGGAACTAGCCATGAAAGATGTGGTTATCCAGCTATGGCTTGCTGAACCGATTCCAAGCAACTACTTCGGGCTCGTAAGGCGGCTTATAAGCGCTTGCCCTCGACTTGATGTCATTAAGCGGTCGGTCTGTATAGAAGGAGCGTGAATGGCCTTCGCCCTTGCAAAGGTGCACTGGGGGAAGATGGATGACGAAAAGCTGGTGACCGAAGGACCGCCGGAGGGGAAGGAGCACCGCAAATCTGAATCATATTATAAGAGTGTCCTGAAAGGATCCTACCTTGCGGCGGAGCTATGTACCAAGGACATTATATTGCCCTGAATGCGGATCATGTTGTCTGTTGTAATGTTTAAACAAGGTCATTGATATGCCGCCTGTTATATAAAAGTTTACCCTCCTGTGCGGCCGTTTGTATATTAAGGCTGAGAGTTGGCCAGTAATCGGCTTCTGCCCCCATGTATGGAGTACGGGGGTGTTCGGCATAAACCTGAGCACTCTTTATCCCAGTTTTGGGTCCTCCAAGGGAGGTGCTCAACACAACGAACCAGGCAATCAGACTATAAGGCTTTATCGCTCTCACTTAGTCAGAGGAGCTTTAGTATGGTCGGCGCAGCCCCTTGTGTTTGGAAGACCGTACTAGGGGCTCTATAAGCGCCTGATCGAAGAAAAAAGGCGATCCATCGCACGCTGCATTGGTCAAGGCATTATGCGGGAGAAATCCTTAATGATTTTGTGACCACTCGGACAGCTGACCATCTATCGCCGTAGCATGACAGTCAGTTTTTGGCTTTCTCTGCTGAGGTGCTCGTCCGAAAGAACCGGGACACAATCACAGTAGTTCTCCCAGTGCTGCCTTAGCCAATATAGCGGAACGTAAGGTACCAAAACATAGGATCCGGGAAAATCGAACTATTGACCCAAGACATGATTCAGAGCTGATGCATATGATGCTATAAGTTCGGGGTGCCGAACTTCCATGAAGGTGTTCGGACTTGTATTGCCGTGCTACGGGGGAAACGAAGCCCCTGGCATATTTAAGGCATATCGTTGTGTACGGATGCCATTTGACGAAATGATTTCGATAAGAAATAACCAGTAGGTAAACATCATATGAATCCACATGTTGTATAAAAAATACGTCTATGCGTATGGTACAAGTAATGTGATGAAAAAGGAGTTGTGATAGCAGAACCTGCTGTGACCAGGGGAAGAGGTTGAGTGCGGGTCCGTATTGTAGCCGGACGGTCGCTGCGGGGAATGTCTAAGGATCTGTAGTGCCCCAAGTCCGATGCGCCAGATGCCTTCCATTTATTTTAGTTGTTGTCTTGTGTTTATTGTTTTTTTGCATTATCATAATTGGTTTGCATATTTCATTCCTATATGTTGATGCCATGATCATGTTGAGTGCCTTGTCATATTATTATTTTTGCTTCTTGCTTCATAATTATCATTGTTTGCATTGCATTGTGCCTCTTGCCATTTTGCATTTCAACATAATCACCATGTGCATTGCATTCTTCATGATGTTGTCTTGCTCTATTCTTTTCATATGTATCAACCCCTTCCCATCTCTCTCTAATCTACCCATGTATCAACACCCCCTTCTTCCTTCTTATTCTTTTCATTTTTTGCAAGTGCCATTTTCTGTCATCCATAAATGTTGATTCCTTTCCTATAAACCATACACCTTCCCTTTAACCCCTCTGTCAAATTTCAGATCATTTGAAGTTGTTTTGGTTGGGTTCAAAAATGGCTGAAGTTTGAATTTAATTCAAACTTGAATTATTTTTATATCTCTAAAAATGCCCAAACCATTTTATTCAAATAGGGCTTAAATCCAGGATCTTAGATCTATTTCTGTCTCAGCCTGCTTCCTTCCTCTTCTCCCTGTGCATTTCTACTATTTTTTATTCTGTCTGGAGGAGATAAAGAAAAATATGAGGAGAGAAAGGAAGAGAGAAGCCCACCGCCGCAGCCCACTTACCTCTTTCAGCCCAGCTAGCCCACCTGAACCGATCCCTTCTGTTCTTCTTCTACCTCCTGTACGGCAGGGCATCCATGCATGCCACGTTGACCTCCCGAGTGATTTGACGGCCGAAGAGCACCCCCTAGGCCCTATATAACAAGCCCCGGTGCCCTAGTCCTCCTCCTCCCTCCATTCCACCCCTCTCACGCCCCTGCCGCCGCCAGGTAAGGATCCCACGCGCCCTGCCGACGCCATGGCCGTGCCGAGCTCAAGCTTGAGCCCGGTCTGTTCAAAGCCTTCCTCGCCCGTTCGTCGACGCAAGGGTGACCTCCTCGGCGACCGCCATCTGCTTCTACCTCGCCCGCGTCCACCCAGTCCACGCAGCTTCTTCCACGACGTCCCCTTCTTCCTCTGCTTCGTCTTCTTCACGGATCAGAGCAACGCCAAGTTCAGCGAGCTCCTTCATCGCCTCCGTCGCCTATCCATCTGATCTATCATCGTCGGCACCCCCGTGGTGAGCAGCCGCTCCCCAAGCCTCGTAACCCTGTCTGTTTTCCTTGCCGTAGTAGCCTTCCTGTCCGTGCCCACATGCCATGGCTTCCATGGAAGAAGGCTCCAATGCTTGTGATTGGGTTCTCCGACCGCTCCTTGTTGCACCACACACGCACGCGCCCATAGCCCCCGCATGCATCTGCACCCGCGCGCACACCCTGCCTGCTTGCCGCTCGCTCGCCGCACCATGCTCGCCCATGCATTGCTGTGCGCCATGGCCGAGACGAGCTCCTGCCTGACACTACTAGAAAAAGGGCTATAGATGGGATTGACACTAATGGCGCACCACCTTCTGATACGCCATTAGAGTTGAAACTACTAATGGCGCACCTGGCCCATGGTGCGCCATTAGTATAAAAAAAATTTAACTAGTGCGCCTGTCCAAACATACTAATGGCGCATCCAGACACAGTGCGCCATTACTAGTTGTAACTAGTAATGGCGCACCTGCAGGAAAGTGCGCCACTAATGTTGTTTTTTTTATTATATTTTTATTCCCTTTTTTGGAAAACTACTAATGGCACACTGTTCCACCGTGCGCCATTACTCGCCATTACTAGTTTAAACTAGTAATGGCGCACTGTGGGACAGTGCGCCATTAGTATGTTTTTTTTGCAAAACTACTAATGGCGCACCACCAGAAGGTGCGCCATTAGTAACCTGGATTACTAATGGCGCATTTAGAGTTGGTGCGCCATTAGTAAGTGGGCAGCAACAAGATATTTTGGACAGCCTCTCCTACCCACACTCACTTTCTCCCCACTTCATTCTCTCCACCTCCTCCTTGTCTCAGGTGCCTCCTCTTTTTCACCTCATTTCCACCATAGATTCATTCAATTTAAGTGGTTAAATTACCTTGTTTTGATAGGTAAGTAAGGGGGGAAGCTATATTTATGTTGTTCTCCCTACAACAATGTGCACATGCACTTTTTATGGCCTAGCTAGATCTATGTATGTTCGTGGTGTTGCATATGTTTGTGGTGTTGCATATGTGTTTGTGTTTGGAGGTGTACCGGTATTTGAAATGCGATAGTTGCCAATATTTTGCCGGAATGTTGATTCATTTCCGTTTTGGCGAGAATTTTGGCATTAAGCATTCTTTTTGGTCCTATTTTTAGGGAAAGTCATGCCAAATTTTTTCTTGGTTCTAAAATATCGTTTTGCTCTACCCCGCAGGCGACCATGGTCCGCATGATGACCGAAGGCATCGTGAATAGGTTTTTGCGGTCCGCGAAGGCCGAGATGCTTCAAAAGAACGAGACGGAGTTAAGATGTCCGTGTCGAAGATGCAAGCTGAAGAGCCTTATTGCGGACCCAGAATCCGGGCAGGTGCGGGACCACCTGCTCTTGCGTGGTTTCATGGATGGCTATCGGTGGCAAGGTGATGAAGATGACTACGAAGTCGTCCATGGGGGCCGGGCAAGAAATGAGGAAGGGCAGCAAGACAACCACCGCGGCTCGGGCGGGCGAGAAGACGAAGAATCCCCAGGAGATGATCACGACGGTGATGTTGTACACAGTCATCATGTAGAAGATGCAGGACATGATGATGAGGAAGATGCCGGAGCAGACGACGGGCATGATCATGAAGAAGATGATGCCGGCGGAGCAGACGACGCTGGACCATCGATGGCTGGGTGCAGGACCCTCATATTCAAGAGCTGCTTCTCAAGCAGACGGATAACGCAAGAGCTGCCGCCCGAGAGAAAGCCAAGATGGATCAACTTGAGTTAGACGCGGTTACTCCATTGTATGAAGGATGCAGGCCCGAGGATACCCGCCTAAAAGTAATGCTCATGGCTCTGGAGATGAAGGTAACACACAAAATGACCGACGCATGCTTCGACGAGAACATGTCATTCTGGCACGAACGTCTTCCCAAGGGGAACAAGTGCCCGACCAGTTTGGAGGAGGCGAAGAAAATCGTGTGTCCTCTGGATTTACCGCACGTGAAATACCATGTGTGCATGAACAATTGCATCATTTATAGGGACGAGCACGCGGAGTCTACCATATGTCCGGTGTGCGGCGTCACTCGATACAAGAAGAGGAAGAAAGCTCCTCGAAAAGTGGTGTGGTACTTTCCGATCACTCCTCGTCTGCAGCGGTATTTTGCGGACCCTAATGTAGCAAAGCTCCTGCGTTGGCACACGGATAGGGAGGAGAAGAAGCGAGAAGATGACGCAAATGATTCGGAGATAGATAAAAAAGACAAGATGCTGAGTCACCCTAAGGATGCGAGCCAGTGGCAAGCGTTGAACTTCGAAGACCTAGAATTTGGGAACGATCCAAGGAACATCATGCTGGGCGCGAGCACCGATGGAGTCAATCCGTTTGGCAGCCAGAGAAGCACACATAGCACCTGGCCTGTGTTTGTGTGGATGTACAACCTTCCCCCCTGGTTGTGCATGAAGAGGAAGTACATTCACATGAGTATGCTAATTGAAGGACCGAAACAACCAGGGAACGACATCAATCTGTATTTGGGGTTGCTGAAAGAGGAGCTTGACACGCTGTGGAAAACGCCAGCCAATACGTGGGACGCCGCAGAGAAAGAATATTTCCCTATGAGAGCCGCGCTGCTCATGACGGTGCACGACTATCTCGGTTACGGATATGTCGCGGGGCAGGTGGTCCACGGATTTTCTGGATGCGTCAGGTGCATGGATGACACAACGTATCGCCAGCTAGATAGAGATCCCGGGTCTTCGAAAACCGTGTTCATGGGACATCGAAGGTGGCTTCGCGACGATGACCCATGGAGAAAACGCAAGGATCTATTTGATGGTGAAACCGAACCCCGAGGACGCCCGCGTACGAGGAGCGGCGAGGAAATAGACGAGCTGTTGAAAAATTGGAAAGACTGCCCACTGCCAGGAAAGAAGCAAAAGGCGCCAGAGCCGGGAAAGAAGCGAAAGGCACTAGAGCCGCTGCTGAAGGTATGGAAAACGAGGTATGTTTTCTGGGACTTGCCGTACTGGAAGATCCACCGTGTGCCTCACAGCCTTGATGTCATGCATATCACGAAGAACGTGTGCGAGAGTCTGCTTGGTACCCTGCTCAACATGCCAGAGAGGACCAAAGATGGGCCGAAAGCAAGGGCAGACTTGAAGTCAATGGGCATCAGGCAGGAGCTTCACGCTATATATGATGATGATGATGATGATGATGATGATGATGATGATGATGATGATGATGAGGCGAAGCAGGACACGGAAAGTCATTGCAAAGGCAAAAAGGCCAAGAAGACCGGAAATGACTACCCTCCCGCGTGCTTCACTCTAAGTCAGGAGGAGATCGAGCAGTTTTTCACCTGCCTCGTAGGAGTAAAACTTCCTTACGGTTACGCGGGGAAGATAAGCAGATACCTAGACCCAGGGAAGCATAAGTTCAGCGGGATGAAGCCTCATGACTGTCACGTGCTGATGACGCAGATACTTCCAGTTGCAATCCATGGGATCATGGACGCGCACGTCCGTGAAACTCTATTTGGCCTATGCAACTTTTTCGACGTCATCTCTCGGAAGTCTGTTGGCGTGAGGCAACTCAGAAGGCTACAGGAAGAGATCGTGGTGATACTATGCGAGCTTGAGATGTACTTCCCGCCCGCATTCTTCGATGTTATGGTGCATCTGCTGGTCCATATCGTGGACGATATCATCCAACTTGGGCCAACGTTCCTGCACAGCATGATGCCGTTCGAAAGGATGAATGGTGTCATCAAAGGATACGTTCGCAACATGTCACTTCCAGAGGGAAGCATAGCCAGGGGCTTTCTGACCGAAGAGTGCATCTCCTACTGCACGAATTATCTAGGCATCGAGAACCCCGTTGGTCTGCCCGTCAACAGGCACCTCGGCAGGCTCGCTGGATGGGGTCACCGTGAGGGTCGTCGCGAAATGCATGTCGACTTCGAGGGTCGACTCGCCGACTTTGAAAGAGCAAACCTAGTCGCGCTACAACACATAGATGTGGTCGATCCTTGGGTGGTAGAGCACAAAACCTTTATTAAGAAGACGTACAATGACCGAGGCCAATAGAGGACGGATGGAGATATACTCAAAGAGCACAACTCATGTTTCACGCGTTGGTTCAAGCAGAAGCTTCTGTCGTACCCTTTACATGAGGATTCTTCCGCGGAAGAACAACTCATATTCGCCTTGTCACAGGGCGCCGAGCACAACCTGATGACCTATGAGGCGTACGATATCAACGGCTACACATTCTACACCAAGGCCAAGGACATGAAGAGCGATGGTTATCAGAACTCCGGGGTAACGATGGAATCCTACACCGGTAACGACAAGGACAGATACTATGGAAGGATCAAGGAGATCTGGGAGCTGAGCTACGCTGGAGAGAAGGTCCCGATGTTCCGTGTCAGATGGGCGAAGAACGTCCTAAAAGAAGACCGGTATTTCACCACCATGGTTATACCCGAAGCCAAATCCAAGACCGCGGGCGCAAACGTCACCGCGAAAAATGAGCCATGGGTACTGGCTTCCCAAGTGGACCAATGCTTCTTCATTACCGACCCGTCAAAGCCCAGTCATGTTGTCGTGAGGAGAGGCAAAAGGAAGATCATCGGAATGGATGGAGTAGCCAATGAGCAAGACTTCGACAAGTATGGCGACCCGAGGATCGAACATGACGACGATGATGAAGTAGCAGCATACACCACAAGGAGAAGCAGGACCACCCTACCTAAAGGACGTCTGTTCCACAGAAGAACTCCATTTGCGAAAAAGAAGGGCAAGAAGATTGTGAACAGCTAGCTAGCTAAGATCGATTGTATTTAAATCGTAGCCTTCATTTCTCGATTGTATTTCATGGGCACTTTTTGAACTATCATGAATATTTTTAAATTTCATGGACACTCGATCTCGATCCCCCTCCATCTCGATCGCTATCCGACCTCGCCAGATCCGGTCCCCCTCGCCGCCGAGCACCCCCCGGTCCACCGGCCGCCGCCGCCGACCCCCTGCACCCTCGATTCCCCTACTCAACCGCCGCCGCCGACCCCCTGCACCCCTCCCCTACTCAACCGCCGCCGCCGACCC
>NC_041382.1:229726493-229765889 GCF_002162155.2 Triticum dicoccoides | reverse complement strand
GACGCCGCTCCGTCCACCTCGTCGGGCTCCTCCTCCCGCTCCACGTCCTCGGGCTCCTCCTGCTCGCGCTCGCGCTCCCGCTCCCTCTCGTCGTCCTCCTCATCGCCGCTCCCCTCCCGCCGCCAAGCGCAGGTGAGCAATCGGCACCTCGACGCCGCCTCGACGCCGCCTCTCCTCCACAACAGTGAGTGGATTTAACAGTTTTCAGTGTTCCATCTTTCTAGTCTCCTATGTTGAATAGAGACATACAATTTTCAGTGTTAAATCAATTGTGTGATCTCTTTTTCTATGTTTCAAGGACTGCCCAATACAAGTAAAGCAATTTGTTCTGATCAGTCAACTGTGAGTGAAACAGGATGTTGATTAATGTGAGGGATTCACTTGCTGCTCCACTATTATAATTTGGCAGCTCAAAACTATACGTAGTATGCTTTGTGTGGAGTTTTTTCTTCAGTTTTGGCCACTATTGATGTTTAATACTTCATACAAAACACATGACTCGATTTACTATAAAAACTACCTTTCCTGAATAATGCCATTTTTTTATTTTTACTAGCATGTTACCATTAAAATAGTGGTGAAAGTATTGCTTGTTACTTAGAGTAGTATAAAAGACATTTTGGACCAAAACAAGTTTCTGGTATAGTTAGAAGACGCCTGACCCATTGCTTGAGCTTTGTATTGCAAGTTGATGAAATTCGATTTGTTAGTGACTAGCTAGCTCATTCATTTCTAAAAAGCATGCGATGAGCTAGAACCCAGACATCTATGCTATCTTACTCCATGAGCCTCTATGCAGACCAAATGTAGCCAAAAACAAGACATCTATGCTATCTCACATCTAAGGTGTGCTACTGCACTACAGATTACCTGTTCTCTGGTTCAATTGTTGGTTCTATCTAATAATGCTGAGGGTTCTACTTTGGGGCTTTTTTATTCCAAGCAAACCTAGCTGATTTTTATCAAGAGGCCAAACATTCATCTAGTTTTGCTATGAACTGCTGCTAATGTATGATGTTTTCCTATGAATTTGCTATGTGGTACTGCTTATATATGCTAGAACTAATTTTGATATGGATGTGCTGATTGTGTCAAGTAGTAGTACAAGGTTGTTGCCCTCTGGATGCTACCATTGTATTTGCATAGAGGAAATATTGATGGCCTATCTGTCCTGCATATTGTGCTTTGGATGTGCTTTGGCCTGATTGTTCACAGCAATATATATATACTATGGTAATACTAGTGTAGGCTTGTATAGTTGTATAGTTTCAGATGTCTCCTGTTCTGGGTCATGGCTTTGTGCCATGGCCACATTGGTTTTCTGTTTCGCCTCAATTTGGCCTAACAAATGATGGTCTACTAGCTGGTCTACTAGCTGGCAAGATGCTTTGGCAGAAGTTCGGAATTGTTATGCTGTGTTGTGTTCAGTTTTGGCAGGAGTTCAGAACTATTAGGCAAAGGTCATGTCTCCGACCATCGTGTCGTGATGATCTTGCTCTGTTCTTGCTCCTATTATAATTGCAGAGGATAAGAAGAACTTGCTCTGTTCTTGCTTGTACACCAATCTCTGCTTCAACGGCTGCATTTACTTCAGTGGCAGTGCATCCTAAGCAATGGAGACCTTTTTTCACATGCCAATGTATTTTCCATGTTGTGATGGAGGCCTTTTTTGCCTTGTCCACCCGAGAGGCCCTTGAGTTTGCTAGAATGTCGATTAACTTCCGTTCCGGCAAATTCGGGTACTCCATATGTCCTATTTTTAGCAAAGGTCATGCTGAAATTTTCCGTGAATTTTAGCATGACTTTGCTAAAAATAGGACATATGGGGTACTTGTGACTAATGCATGGGCCGGGGTATCTTAGTAGTTAATTAAGTAGGATCAAGTGCCCCGGCATACTTGTGACTAATGCATGGCTTTTAGGGTGCCTCGGTGTCGATAAAAACCGAAATGATGAAAGCTTAGGCTTTTAGGGTGCCTCGGCGTCGAAAAATCCTCAATGATAAAAGCTTAGCTTTTAGGATGCCTCGGTGTCGACAAACCCTAAATGATGAGACCATGATCTTGTTCCTTGACAATAACCAACTTTTTGAGCAAACTTTGTTCCTATTTATAGAGAAACATGGCCAACAACGATGAGGCCGGGGGTTCGGGCGGCAAGAAATTCTGGGAGCTGTCCCAGGAGATGGAGGAACAACCTCATTTGTATGAGGACACCGCCTTCCCCACCGATCCTGAGACCACTGATGGTACCGCCGAGAAAGACCCCACTGATGCCACCACTGATGGTGCCGCCGAGGATGCCACCACTGATGATGGCGGCGCACGCACAGATGGCAGCCAACCGAAGAGGCAACGGAAGGACCGGCGCCCGACCATGCTCCGCACCCTCAAGGAGGAAGTTACTGAAGTGGACTCCGACGGGAATCCAACGGCGCCCGAATGAATAGTCAAGGGGTACTCGCTTCAGCTCGGGTGCATTCTCCGGAGCACCGTCTCGATCAACACCGAGAACTTGAGGCATCCTGACCGAGGGAATTTGCGCAACCTCCTCTTCACGAAGCTGCACGAACAATACAAGTTCCCCGCTGAATTTGAAAACACAAGCCTCAAAGGGAATAAAGTGAACAATGCTGCCCTCACGAAGATGAGCAAGGCCCTGTCTACTTGGAAAAGCAATGTGAAGAGAATGATCGAGAAAGGTGAGAGTTATGAGAAGATCAAGGAGAAAAATCCTTCGATCACCGAAGATGACTACAACGACTTCAAGATCAGCACGGAAAGCCAGGCGCGCGAGGTTCAAGAACTCAGGGCACAGGTGGCGCGGATTCCGGAGATTGTCCAAGAGCAAGTGCAACAACAACTCGGAGTGACGATCACCGCCATTGCGCCTACCTTGATCCAGGGGATTAGTGTGTGGATTGCGGGTGGCCAACAGGGGCCGCCCTCGATTCCTAGCTTCACGGCCAGCAACTCGCAGAATGCGATGGTGGGGCCATTGGTGTCTCCGACGGAGGCGGCATTGGTGTCTCCGACGCCAGCACGGGAGCTTAATGCACCCGGGTGTACGTCGGTCGGCACCTCTGCAGCAAGCGGCCCCTCCGTCAACTGCACGCCCACCGTTGGCGGTGCCTCGACATTAGCCGAGCTCGACGCCATCATCACGGTAACTAATTAAGCCTCTCTCGGCCGAGGACTTCATCTCCTTGCCTTTGACTGGGCATCCCTGATGCCCTACATGTTTTCGCAAGGCGCCGCCGATGTTCCGTGCACTCTCCTGCACTTCGTGAACAACGAGTTGGTCGATGTCGCCAAGGGCAAAATCGTTCAACCGAGCAACCCCTTGTTCCACGGTACCCAGATGCCACCCAACTTGTTTAGGGTTCAACTGGTTTGGGTGCTGCTAGGCTGCGACGAGTTGTTACCTCCGATTCGACCCATCGGGGCCGACGATGATGACGTGATGACCCTCAGCGCCTGCCTGAGCTGGCCCCTGCTTTGGCCGAAGAGCCAGATTCGTTTGGGGGCGGGGGACACCACCCCAAAGAGAACACCGCCAGTCGTGCCGGCGCCAAGTCGGCCCCATGGCAAGACCGCCGCAACGGTGCCGGACATCCCTATGCCACTGGATCCAAACATGCATATGGCACAGGATCAAAACGACGACGATGACGATACATTTGCTAACATCGATCAGTACTTTGCCGATCATGGGTACGGTAGCGACTTCATGGGGCCTCCTTCTCAAGAACCCAACCCAACAAAAGAGGTGCGCGATCTAGCTGGTACCGCGGAGAAGCCAAGTTGCAACAGGCGTCGTCTGCAGTTCAGCTCTCAGGAGACGCCTCCAGCTGCCGACTTCACCAAGCCTCAGATAGGCGAGGTGCGAAATATGATCAGCCCCAACACACTCAAGAAGGCGGTTTGTGAGCAGAACTCGGTCCCATTACAGGAGAAGAAGAAGGCACACAAAAGAAAGACTAACAAGGGTGCGGGCCAGCCGGCACCGAGTACGATCCGTGCTCAGGACGGGCCACCTTCACCTGAGGATATCTCGAGGAGGGTGCATGTGGCGGGTAGGCCGATGCTACCGAGAAATATGCTCGATGCTGCAACTGGTGCTATGCGGAGTCTGCATGACAGTGTTCTTTCTTTGGAGAAGCGGCGTCTCGGAGAGAAGGATGTGGCATACCCGGTTTTCGCGGCCAAGGTGGCAGAGGGCAAGGGCTTTATGGATAACTCCATCAGGGGTACGATCGTCCTGCGGTTTGATGACATCCATGCTATGTTGAACCTTCATCCGCTGCACTACACCTTCGTTCGGCTATTTTCGCTGAGTATGGAGATGCGGATCATTCGCGACAAGACCCCGGACATCGTGATAGTCGACCCCTTCTACATGCGTGCCAAGATCTTGGGCAGCGCTGGGGACCGGCAAGTCGCGAGTTCTTACCTCGAAGGCGTCATTCTAGCAAACCAAGATAAGGATAACTTCCTCGTGCCTTACTTTCCCAAGTAAGTCCTCCCCTCAACCGCCCCGTAACATATGAATTCTTAGATTTCGATCGTTTTCTTTTAACATTCCATGTTTTCTGCAGTGACACACATTGCACGCTCATCCTCCTAAGCCCCAAATATTCCATGGCCACGTATTTCGACCCGGACCGTCAGTCGAACGTAGACTACACAAATGTCAAGAAGGTTCTTGATGATGTTCTCCCCGGCTACGTCAAATCTGGAGGCACCTTCACCAGGCCTATTCGTAGGTACGGCAAGCACGTGTTCTCCCACAATACGATGTTCTACTGCGTCAAGCAGCCGCCTGGCGGTCAGAAGGGTGCCTACTACGCCATCCATCACATGCGTGCGATCGTACGGGGCCATCATCAACTTCTGCTACCGAGTAGACTCAAAGATTGGGCCGCGAGTGTGTCGGCAATCCAGGACGCGAACATCAGACAAGAATTCTTTCGCATCCAGTCGGAGTTTGCGGAAATCATCCATCAAGATGTCCTTCGTACCTCGGGGCAGTTCTACCTCAGAAATCAACCGTCCAACAGTGACATCGACACAATCCTACAAATGCAGGCTGACAACGCCCATTGTTTCATGACTCCCACGATAGACGGCGGCTTCATCCACGCTCCGGTCCCTTGAGTCGAGTCGAAAGCAGTGATGCTGTGTCTAGTTCTGAAACATCGATTGGCTCATGTTGTAATTAAACTTTAATGAACTTGTAGTATGTCTCTTTGGTTTCGAGAGTCGTTCAACTTAGATGTAATCGATGCTATTAATGTCTTGCTTTTCTCTTCCGATCGTTCTGTTGCATACTTATATATTGCTTATGTATTGTCTGTGAATTGGTACTAACATTTCGTTTGGCTACTGCATAGCGATGCTGTGGTATGTCGTGTACAAGGGTAAGGTTCCCGGAGTCTACGATGACTGGGAGGAGTGTCGGAGACAGGTTCACCGATTCAGCGGTAACAGTTACAAAGGGTACGCCACTAGGGCCGAGGCCGAATCTAGATATGCCCGCTATCTAGCGGGAGAGGGGAGGGAGCGTTGGAGGAACCGGATGAAGACGAGTTTCATCGTGATGATGCTCATCGTGATGACCGCAACTCTCTTCTATGTGATGGTAGTTTAGATGATCGATATCGACTTGTAATGTGAAGACAAACTCGCGGTCTCGAGACTTGTAGTATAATGTTCTATCTTTGTTCGATCTTTTCAATTCGGAGACTAATATGATGAATTGTATTCGGAGACTAAAATGATGAATTGTATTCAGAGACTAATCTTCTATTGTATTCGATGAATCTGTTGTTGATGTGTGTTGTCTATATTTTGTCCAATTATACATTTTGTAACCTGTGCAAAAAACAGAATATAAAAAAATAAAAAAAAACCTAACATTCATACTAATGGCGCATCACATCATAGTGCGCCATTAGTATGCCAAAGGATACTAATGGCGCATCATTAAACAGTGCGCCATTAGTATGCCGAAGTTACTAATGGCGCATCCTGTTGTCGTGCGCCATTAGTATGCCAAAGCACCTGGGTATACATGGCCCCCTGGGAGGCATACTAATGGCGCACTATTGTATATACTAATGGCGCATCTGAGGTGCGCCATTAGTATACCAGATACTAATGGCGCACCAGTGGTGCGCCATTAGTAAAATATACTAATGGCGTGCTACTAATGGCGCACCACTAATGCGCCATTAATGGCAAAATTAGGTGCGCCATTAGTAGGCCTTTTCCTAGTAGTGTGAGCTTGTTCTTGAGCCCTTGCTCATGCCGTTTCCCGGTCCCTCTTGCAGCTATCTGCAAGCACGCGTGCACTGTCTTCAGTTTCCGCACGCCCGCCGCAGGTTCTTAACCCCAACGGCCGTCGTCTGTGCTTGCAATCGCCATCGGTTGTCGCCGTGCAGCCATAGCCAAGCTCGACCTGTTGTTGAATACTCAAAAGAGCCTGGGAGCTCGTTGTATCACGAACAGTAAGGTAGCGCAGTGGTTACCCCCTCGCGCACACATCCAGGAGGTCCTGGGTTCAAATCCCAGGCGCCTCTCTTTTGCTCTGTTCTTTTATTTCTTTTGCACACACCCACAACTGCTTGGGCCGAATCCTCATCTGGGCCACTGCATTGTGATGCTTTGGGCCCGTGCATATTTTTTTCCACCCTGTGTATTTTAGCATTTTTCAGAGCATGCATATTTACCGAAATGCCATTATTTTAAAATGCTCATAACTAAATATCCATGCATCCAAATGAAACATGTCATATATGCATCTTGCTCAGTTTTTCATGCTCTTTAATAACCTGCAACTTTCATCCCTGTTAAAAATATTTAAAATTGTTGTTCGCATTAATTTTCATAAATCACATGTTGAAATGGTTTATTTCATAACTAAATAACCGTAGCTCAGTTTTAATTGTCTTTATATGTAAATGGGCTAGAAAAATGTATAGATTAACTTGTTGCACTTTATTTTCCTGTTTAACAACAATAAAATATGGTTTAGGGCAGAACAGTACCAAATCCTTAAATTGCACATGGGGATTTTTCCGGACTTGTTGTTTGTTGTTCCGGCCTCATTTAAACTTGCCTAGATAGGTAGTTTTCTTTATGCTTCACCTCTTGCCATGCTAACCAACATTTAATATTGTTGAGTACCTAAACGAGAGAGAACTAAATAACTTGAATGTGGTGTTTCGTCAATATGCAACCCGTTGCATATTGAGCTCCACTTAACTTGTAGTTTTACTTGTGCACTTTGCCATGCCATGTATCATTAAACCGGACATGCATCATACTTGGTTGTGCATCATTCCATGTTTATGTAATGTTTGTTTACGATGTTGTTTGCTTCTTTCCGGTGATGCTTCTTCGGGTTGGTTCCGTTAACGTCGCGTTTGTGAGGATCCGTTCGACTACGTCCGTTTGTCTTCTTCATGGACTCGTTCTTCTTCCTTGCGGGTTTTCAAGCAAGATGACCATACCCTCGAAATCACTTCTATCTTTGCTTGCTAGATGCTCGCTCTTTTGCTATGCCTATGCTGCGATACCTACCACTTGCTTATCATGCCTCCCATATTGTTAAGCCAAGCCTCTAACCCACCTTGTTTGGCTATGTTACCGCTTTTCTCAGCCCCTCTTATAGCGTTGTTAGTTGCAGGTGAAGATTGAAGTTTGTTTCCTTGTTGGAACATGGAGATGTTGTTCCTTGTTGGAACATGTTTACTTGTTGGGATATCACAATATCTCTTATTTAATTAATGCATCTATATACTTGGTAAAGGGTGGAAGGCTCGGCCTTATGCCTGGTGTTTTGTTCCACTCTTGCCGCCCTAGTTTCTGTCATATCGGTGTTATGTTCCCGGATTTTGCGTTCCTTACGCGGTTGGGTTATAATGGGAACCCCTTGACAGTTCGCCTTGAATAAAACTCCTCCAGCAAGGCCTCTCTTTTATTTCTTTTGCACACACCCACAACTGCTTGGGCCGAATCCTCATCTGGGCCGCTGCATTGTGATGCTTCGGGCCCGTGCATATTTTTTTCCACCCTGTGTATTTTAGCATTTTTCAGTGCATGCATATTTACCAAAATGCCATCATTTTAAAATGCTCATAACTAAATATCCATGAATCCAAATGAAACATGTCATATATGCATCTTGCTCAGTTTTTCATGCTCTTTAATAACCTGCAACTTTCATCCCTGTTAAAAAATATTTAAAATTGTTGTTCGCATTAATTTTCATAAATCACATGTTGAAATGGTTTATTTCGTAACTAAATAACCGTAGCTCGGTTTTAATTGTTCTTTATATGTAAATGGGCTAGAAAAATGTATAGATTAACTTGTTGCACTTTATTTTCCTGTTTAACAATAATAAAATATAGTTTAGGGAAGAACAGTACCAAATCCTTAAATTGCACATGGGGATTTTTCCGGACTTGTTGTTTGTTGTTCCGGCCTCATTTAAACTTGCCTAGATAGGTAGTTTTCTTTATGCTTCACCTCTTGCCTTGCTAACCAACATTTAATATTGTCGAGTACCTAAACAAGAGAGAACCAAATAACTTGAATGTGGTGTTTCGTCAATATGAAACCCATTGCATATTGAGCTCCACTTAACTTGTAGTTTTGCTTGTGCACTTTGCCATGCCATGTATCATTAAACCGGACATGCATCATACTTGGTTGTGCATCATTCCATGTTTATGTGATGTTTGTTTACGATGTTGTTTGCTTCTTTCCGGTGATGCTTCTTCGGGTTGGTTCTGTTAACGTCGCGTTTGTGAGGATCCGTTCGACTACGTCCGTTTGTCTTCTTCATGGACTCGTTCTTCTTCCTTGCGGGTTTTCAGGCAAGATGACCATACCCTCGAAATCACTTCTATCTTTGCTTGCTAGATGCTCGCTCTTTTGCTATGCCTATGCTATGATACCTACCACTTGCTTATCATGCCTCCCATATTGTTAAGCCAAGCCTCTAACCCACCTTGTTTGGCTATGTTACCGCTTTGCTCAGCCCCTCTTATAGCGTTGTTAGTTGCAGGTGAAGATTGAAGTTTGTTTCCTTGTTGGAACATGGAGATGTTGTTCCTTGTTGGAACATGTTTACTTGTTGGGATATCACAATATCTCTTATTTAATTAATGCATCTATATACTTGGTAAAGGGTGGAAGGCTCGGCCTTATGCCTGGTGTTTTGTTCCACTCTTGCCGCCCTAGTTTCCGTCATATCGGTGTTATGTTCCCGGATTTTGCGTTCCTTACGCGGTTGGGTTATAATGGGAACCCCTTGACAGTTCGCCTTGAATAAAACTCCTCCAGCAAGGCCTCTCTTTTATTTCTTTTGCACACACCCACAACTGCTTGGGCCGAATCCTCATCTGGGCCGCTGCATTGTGATGCTTCGGGCCCGTGCACCCTGTGTATTTTAGCATTTTTCAGTGCATGCATATTTACCGAAATGCCATCATTTTAAAATGCTCATAACTAAATATCCATGAATCCAAATGAAACATGTCATATATGCATCTTGCTCAGTTTTTCATGCTCTTTAATAACCTGCAACTTTCATCCCTGTTAAAAAATATTTAAAATTGTTGTTCGCATTAATTTTCATAAATCACATGTTGAAATGGTTTATTTCATAACTAAATAACCGTAGCTCGGTTTTAATTGTTCTTTATATGTAAATAGGCTTGAAAAATGTATAGATTAACTTGTTGCATTTTATTTTCCTTTTTAACAACAATAAAATATAGTTTAGGGAAGAACAGTACCAAATCCTTAAATTGCACATGGGGATTTTTCCGGACTTGTTGTTTGTTGTTCCGGCCTCATTTAAACTTGCCTAGATAGGTAGTTTTGTTTATGCTTCACCTCTTGCCTTGCTCACCAACATTTAATATTGTCGAGTACCTAAACAAGAGAGAACTAAATAACTTGAATGTGGTGTTTCGTCAATATGAAACCCGTTGCATATTGAGCTCCACTTAACTTGTAGTTTTGCTTGTGCACTTTACCATGCCATGTATCATTAAACCGGACATGCATCATACTTGGTTGTGCATCATTCCATGTTTATGTGATGTTTGTTTACGATGTTGTTTGCTTCTTTCCGGTGATGCTTCTTCGGGTTGGTTTCGTTAACGTCGTGTTTGTGAGGATCCGTTCGACTACGTCCGTTTGTCTTCTTCATGGACTCGTTCTTCTTCCTTGCGGGTTTTCAGGCAAGATGACCATACCCTCGAAATCACTTCTATCTTTGCTTTCTAGATGCTCGCTCTTTTGCTATGCCTATGCTGCGATACCTACCACTTGCTTATCATGCCTTCCATATTGTTAAGCCAAGCCTCTAACCCACCTTGTTTGGCTATGTTACCGCTTTGCTCAGCCCCTCTTATAGCATTGTTACTTGTAGGTGAAGATTGAAGTTTGTTTCCTTGTTGGAACATGGAGATGTTGTTCCTTGTTGGAACATGTTTACTTGTTGGGATACCACAATATCTCTTATTTAATTAATGCATCTATATACTTGGTAAAGGGTGGAAGGCTCGGCCTTATGCCTGGTATTTTGTTCCACTCTTGCCGCCCTAGTTTCCGTCATATCGGTGTTATGTTCCCAGATTTTGCGTTCCTTACGCGGTTGGGTTATAATGGGAACCCCTTGACAGTTCGCCTTGAATAAAACTCCTCCAGCAAGGCCCAACATTGGTTTTACCATTCACCACCTAGCCTTTTCTTTCCCTTGGGTAGGCCTGCCCAAGGGTCATCTTTATTAAACCCCCGGGCCAGTGCTCCTCTGAGTGTTGGTCCAACCTGTCAGCTGCCGGTGGCCACCAGGGGCAACTCTGGGCTGGCCTACCAGAACCTTGGACAATCCGGTGTGCCCTGAGAAAGAGATATGTGCAGCTCCTATCGGGATTTGTCGGCATATTCGGGTGGCTTTGCTAGTCTTGTTTTACCATTGTCGAAATGTCTTGTAACCAGGATTCCGAGTCTGATCGGGAATTCCCGCTAGAAGGAATATCCTTCGTTGACCGTGAGAGCTTGTGATGGGCTAAGTTGGGACACCCCTGCAGGGATTTGTACTTTCGAAAGTCGTGCCCGCGGTTATGGGTAGATGGGAATTTGTTAATGTCCAGTTGTAGAAAACCTGAAGTTGATCTTAATTAAAATACACCAACCGCGTGTGTTACTGTGATGGTCTCTTCTTGGCAGGGTCCGGGAAGTGAACACGGTGTTGGAGTAATGCTTGACGTAGGTTGTTCTAGGATCACTTCTTGATCATAGTTGTTCGACCGTGCTTTTGCCTTCTCTTCTAGCTCTCATTTGCGTATGTTAGCCACCATATAAGCTAGTCGCCTGCTGCAGCTCCACCTCATACCTTGTCTTACCTTTAAGCTTAAATAGTCTTGATCGCGAGGGTGTGAGATTGCTGAGTCCCCGTGACTCAAAGATATTTCCAAAACCAGTTTGTAGGTACCGATGTTACCGAGCAGGTGACACAACCAAGCTCAAGGAGGAGCTCGATGAAGATCTTGTACTTTGTGTTGTTTCGTTCTAGTTGATCAGTAGTGGAGCCCAGTTGGGGTCGATCGGGGATCTGTGTAGCATTTGGGGTAGTCTTATTTTATTTTGGTTCCGTAGTCGGACCTTGATTGTATCTGGATGATGTAATGCTTTATTCATGTATTGTGTGAAGTGGTGATTGTAAGCCAACTATGTATCTCTTTCCCTTTATGTATTACATGGGTTGTTTGCAAAGATTATCTCACTTGCGACATTGCTTTCAATGCGGTTATGCCTCTAAGTCATGCTTCGACACGTGGGAGATATAGCCACATCGAGGGCGTTACAGGAGCCCCAGGTGCGTTCGAGCAGCCTCTGTGGAGTCCGTCCTGGTCGGTGCAAAGGTGGACCTGCGAAGGAAATATGAGAAATGTTTGCGTGCCGGAGGGCGGTTGAGCCGCTGAGTTCGGCCTGTCGTGGCCTTTGCCGGAGTGTTTAATTGAACCCTGGACGAGCCAGATTATCATTCCACAAAGTAGTTCGGAGCCCCTTGACGGTGTCCGGGAGCCTAGGTGTCGACTCGAGGTTCGGCTGTAAGGTGCTGCTCGGTGCTCCTGCAGCTAAGGCAGTGATGTATTTGTTGGCGTCGAAAGAAAATTCGGCCTTGCCATGAATCGTGATGACGCCGCGTGGACCGGGCATTTTGAGCTTATGGTAGGCATAATGTGGCACCACGTTGAATCGAGCGAACGCAGTTCGCCCGAGAAGTGCTTGATAGTCACTTCGGAAAGGGGCGATTTTGAAGATGAACTCTTCGGTACGGTAATTTTCTGGTGATCCGAAGATTACCTCGAGGGAAATGGAGCCTGTACAGCTGACCTCTATACCTGGTATGATGCCTCTGAAAGTGGCCTTAGTGGGCTTGATCACTAACTGATAGCCCATCTTGCGCACTGTATCTTGGTAAAGCAGATTTAAACTGCTACCTCCATCCATAAGAAATCGAGTGAGGTGGAACCCGTTTACTATTGGGTCGAGGATTAGTGCGGCTGGATTGCCCCGGTTGGCGTTGATCGGACGATCCGTGCGGTTGAAGGTGACCGGCCCTAGCTTATATTGTGGGACGACGAGTTCTGTTGAGCCGCCATCCTTAAGGGTGTATATCTAGTCAAAGTGGGTCGTTTGGGTGGTATGTACCACATTCACCGATTGAATATGGGGAGGGGAGTTTCTTTTGCCCTCCTGTGTTCGGAAATTTGGGCTCTTCATCGCTAACGTCGCTTTGAGACCCCTCTTCGTGTTTGGCGCCTACCTTGCCGGCTTGTTTGAAGACCCAGCATTCTCTGTTGGTATGGGTGGGTGGCGTTTCTGGGGAGCCATGAATTTGGTATTGGCGAGCGAGTATGCGGTCCAGACTGGATGGACCCGGATTTGTATTTTTGGGCGGCCCTTTCCGCTGACCGGGCTTTGGGACCCTGAACCCGGCATTAACTGCCGTATTATTGGTTTTATCACCATATTTGCGGCACTTGTGTTTGTTGCGTCGTGGTTTGCCGTTGGCATCTTTGTTATCGGGGGTTCCCGGATTCCTGGATGTGTTGTTGCTGCGAGCCAGCCAACTATCCTCGCCCGCGCAAAAGCGGGTCATGAGTGTCGTGAGGGATGCCATAGACTTCGGCTTCTCTTGGCCGAGGTGCCGGGCAAGCCACTCGTCGCAGATGTTATGCTTGAATGCCGCTAAGGCCTCTGCATCTGGACAGTCGACAATTTGGTTTTTCTTAGTCAGGAACCGCGTCCAGAATTGTCTGGCCGATTCCCTTGGCTGCTGAGTTATATGGCTCAAGTCATCAGCATCCGGTGGTCGCACATAAGTGCCCTGGAAGTTGTCAAGGAATGCGTCTTCCAGATCCTCCCAACTGCCGACGGAGTCTGCTGGTGAGCTATTCAGCCAATGCCGAGCTGGTCCCTTGAGTTTTAGTGGGAGGTATTTGATGGCATGTAGATCATCATCGCGAGCCATGTGGATGTGAAGGAGGAAATCTCAATCCATATAGCGGGATCTGTTGTACCACCATACGATTCGATATTTACGGGTTTAAAACCCTCCAAGAATTCGTGATCGATAACTTCATCAGTGAAGCATAGGGGGGGTGCGGCGCCTCCGTGCCAGGCTATATCACGACGTCGTTCATATGAGTCTTGTCTGCCATATTCGGCCTGGCCGGATTTACCTTTGGTGTATCCGGCGCGACGATCATCGTCCCGCGTTCACGCACGCGCCCGTGACCCGTATATTGACCTTGCGAGTTTTGTCCTGCTGTCCAATACGTCTCACATGTCCCGTGTGTTGCCCTGGGCCTTGGTATTTTTGATTGAGTGGCGGCGGGGTGCAGGCTGAACTTCAGGCTAAAACGCCTCTCTGGTTCGGCCACGCAGTGGCCGGTCAGCCGCATCGTACACTGGTGAATGAGGTTTCAATGCTTCCTCCTCGAGGTGAGGTAGCAACCTGCGTTTTGGGTAACTCTTGGAGGGGCCCTCGAGTTCGTATTCCTCGGCCGCAAGGACTTCGGTCCATCTGTCTGCTAGCAAGTCTTGATTAGCTTGAAGCTGTTGTTGCTTTTTCTTCAGGCTATGTGTTGTGGCCATAAGCCGGCTCTTGAAGCGCTCCTACTCGACGGGGTCCTCAGGCACGATAAATTCTTCGTCGCCGAGGCTCGCTTCGTCTTCGGAGAGAGGCATGTAATTGTACTCCTCCGGTTCTCCATCTGCTGCCTACTCTGGAGGGCTAGCTTGTTCACCCTCCGGCTCTACATCATGCTGGAGGGGATTGTGGTTGTCTTCGGCATTATCCGGAGTGTTATTATCTCCTGTGCCGGTATCACTACTATTGCTGTGGCGGGACTTAGAGCGGCGCCGCTGACGTCGGCGCTTGGTTGCTTCTTGGAGGGGTCATCCCCAGCTGTCCCATCACCATTGCCTTCTTTAGGGGTGTCCACCATGTATATGTCGTATGATGAGGTAGCGGTCCCGCGCCCGGTGGGCGGTGGTTCCTGCTCGTCTCCTGCATTGTCATCCATACCGTCGATGTCTTTGGAGTTGAGCATGTTGGTTAAATCATCGACAGCGAATTTCTTTGTCATCCGCATCCCATTCTAGCCGGACATAGTTCGGCCAAGGTTCTCCTGACAGGGAGAGAGACCTTAATGAATTTAGCACATCGCCGAAAGGCGAGTGCTGAAAGATATCCGCGGAGGTGAACTCCATGATTGGCGCCTAGTCGGATACGACGGGCACGTATGTAAGCGGCTCGGAGTCCGTGGCCGGAGATGAGTCCAGCGGTTTGGTGACACGGCTCTCGTAAGGGGTGAAGTCAGTATCCGTCTCTATCGCCACTGAGAGTGCGGCCTCCCTAGTGGGGTCTATCCCTCCGCTCTCGGATGGCGCGATCTTCTCCGGATTGACGGCCAAAGTAGTCACAGATGCGATTTCCCGAATATTATCCGACGGTAGAGTTACATCATGCTCGTCGTGGCTGTGCGGCGCACCTGACATGGGCTCGAATCCGTCGAAGATCAAGTCTCCGCGGATGTCGGCAGTGTAGTTTAAGTTTCCGAACCTGACCTGATGGCCAGGGGCGTAGCTCTTGATCTGCTCCAGATGGCCAAGCGAATTGGCCCGCAGTGCGAATGCATCGAATACAAAGATCTGTCCGGGGAGGAAAACCTCACCCTGGACCGCATCACTAATGATGATCAAAGGAGCCATTCCCCCTTATGATGACGACACAATGGAACTCTCAATGAAAGCACTAATGTCGGTGTCAAAACCGGTGGATCTCGGGTAGGGGGTCCTGAACTATGCGTCTAAGGCGGATGGTAACAGGAGACAAGGGACACGATGTTTACCCAGGTTCGGGCCCTCTTGAAGGAGGTAATACCCTACGTCCTGCTTGATTGTTCTTGATGATATGAGTATTACAAGAGTTGATCTACCACGAGATCGTAGAGGCTAAACCCTAGAAGCTAGCCTATGGTATGATTGTATGTTGTCCTACAGACTAAACCCTTCGGTTTATATAGACACCGGAGGGGGCTAGGGTTACACAAGGTCGGTTACAAGGGAGGAGATCTACATATCTGTATTGCCTAGGTTGCCTTCCATGCCAAGGAGAGTCCCATCCGGACACGGGATGAAGTCTTCAATCTTGTATCTTCATAGTCCAACAGTCCGGCCAAAGGATATAGTCCGGCTGTCTGGAGACCCCCTAATCCAGGACTCCCTCACCCCCGTTCCCAGAACACCGACAGTAGCCCCCGGGCCCAAGGCGCGCTCGGGCATGGATTCGAGGCGAAGCCAAGGGGCAAGTATGGAGCGCCGCGGGCCCCAATAGCCTGCAGCCTTGGTCGACGTGTGGCGGTTGATTGGTCGTGGGCGTCTCCGCTTCCCCACGCTACCTTGATACCTGCCTGGCTAGGCGGCCACCGCGGTCTACACGGTTTCCCTCCCGTTGTTGCCGCGCACTCTCCAATTCTTCTGCTTCCTCGTAGCTCAGCCTCTCCCCCCGATCCGATCTGAGCTCAATCCTCCCATCGCCATGGCACCGGACCAGTCGGAGAAAAGGAAGAGTCCGCTGTCCTCTGCCGGGATACGCCCGGCCGCTGAGCCTGCCGTTGGCAGGTCGCTGGTGCTCAACCAAGATTCCATGGACAAGGTGCGTCCCATGCTCGCCTCTAGCTTTAATGAGTGGGGAAGGACGGTGGCCTGGCCTGCGTCTCCTGCTCGTATCGACCCGACAGCCACCGAGGTCCCATTCTTCATCAACGCCCTTTGGACTGGCCTGGTTCCTCCTCTCTCTGCCTTCTTCAACGCAGTCCTTGCCCATTATCAGATCCACATACTGCACCTTGATCCCCAATCCGTGACCCTTCTTGTCGTCTTCGCCTTTGTTTGCGAGGCCATGGTGGGCATTGCTCCTTCCGTGGCCCTTCTCCGCCACTTCTTCTCGTTGCACCCGATGATCCCCGGCAGAGCTCGGGGTGCCTGAGCTTCCAGGCCGTGGCGGCGACAGCCGGCGTGGGGATTGACTTCGAGCTCCCACCATCCACGAGCGAGTTTCGGACACGGTGGGTATTTGTTGATGTTGGAGTGCTCAGCCCCCTGCTCTCTTCTCTGTCAGCACCCGCGATTCCTAACTCCTGTTGGTGCCACCAAAGGCTCGCCGATTCACGCCTTGACCCCGTCTGGCTCAGGCTAAAAAGGCTCAAGGACCTTGATGTGACTGCGCCTATGGTGGTGAAGGAGTTCGTCCGTCGCCGAATCGCTCCACTTCAGCGCCACTCCCGACCGATGTGGGCCTTGCTCAATAGCAAGGACCATATGAGACTTCAGGATTCCGGGCTCCCCCTTGAGGCGCGGCGAATGGTGCTCGAGGTCCTGACGGGTGTCCCGTTGCCAGATGACATGCCAAGGAAGAGTTGCCTTCTATACCGCTACTTGAACAAGGCGACATTCGTGGAGCAGATGCCCTCCTTTGATGAGTGGGGGCTGCATCCAGTCGGCCTCGTACGGCCCCATGAGAACACCATCATCGTGGTTCCTCTCCATGTCGCTGGTGTCGAGCTCGCCCGAAGTGTGGATGCAGGGGGCGAGCACCGCTGGGGGCCGATGGCGCAGGTGCCGAGGTGCTGATGCCGCCCAAGGCTCCCGAGGCGTCATCCTCGGGAACTCGTGATTCTTGCCCTAGGGCTGCAGTTGAGGGGGCGATGCAGCCCGTGTCTCCCGAGGCCGGGGCTCCTGAGGCCTCGGCAGGTCGCTGTGGGGCAGAGCCCGATAGCCCCCCTCAGCTTGGCGCTCCTGAGGCTGCCCCTTCGAGCGCTTGTCCAGTTGCGCCTCGGTCAGCTTTGCGTGGACTTCGAAGAGCTCCGCAAGAGGAAGGGGTCCCCAAGCCGCGGCAGTGGTACCTTCGGGCCGTTAAAACGGAGAAATTACATCGCCCTTGACGAGTAACTACCTTATCTTGGTGATTCTCCGCGTGCTACTTCCCTTCCTGATGATGTCTCTTCAGAATCCCTTCCGCCAAGGCCGCGGAATCTACTGAGAAGCAACCTCCTCTCGCCTCGTTTCTCCCGCTAGACTTGAGCGCTGCAAGCCCGCGCGCTGCTCATGGCGTGGAGTCAACCGGGGAAGCAGCCCATCGACAAGGCGTCTTGAGCTCGCGCCTTCGCCATCTCTCCTTCGCGGCCTTGCTTGGAATACAACAAGCGTGCCAAGGGTTCCTCCCCTGGTCATGGAGGGCGGCTGGATGGCTTCGGTCTTGGGCTCCTCTTCAAGCAGCGATCCTCCACTCGTTCGGGCTTCTCACGAGGCCTGGCCTGCAATTGGGTGGGCACGAGCCCCCAACCCCCTGCTGAAAGGGGGCGAGCCGCTTCGGGCCCCATTCGCGGTCCTCGCGGCAGAGGACGGATTCAGCAGCATGCTCAAGTCGGTGCAAGAAAGGAGCATCGTCCGCCACAAGCTATTTCAGGAGGCGATGGGCGCGATGAACCGACTTGGTGAAGAGCTCGTGGATGTGGACGCGCGCCTCGTGGCCGAGGGTCTTCGGCTGGTGGAGGAGCGGCATAAGCTGAAGGTGGCTATCAACCTCGGGCGCCACCAGCGCGAGCTCGATAATGTGAAGGCCGAGGTTTCCCTTGCAGCCTCCTGTGAGGCCTGCTCCTGAGTTCTGGAAGAGGCTCGGGAAGCTGGCCGCCGTCGCGAGGCCGCGGAGAAGTGTGTGTGGGAGCTCCAAGCCTGGAGTGCCTCCTTGGATCAGCAAGTGGAGGCGCGTAGAGCCACCCTTGCATCATCGAGGGGGACGCCCGCCGAAGAGGAAGAGATCCGGAAGCGCGAGGAGGCGCTGGCGCTAGAAGCCGTGGAGCGTAGCCTTGAGCTCGAACGACTGGAGACGAGAGAGCGTCAAGTTTCCTAAGCGGAGGATGACATTGCCGTATGCGAGGCCAGGGCCTAGGAGGAGGTCGATCGCCGGGTGGCCGAGGCTCGTGCGGTTCTTGAGGGTAGGCTTGACCTGAAGTTGAAGCTCGTGGAAGCTGAGGCTACAGGTAGGACCGCTGCCCTTAAGTCCAGGTTAATCGAGGTGGAACGACGTGAGGAGGCCGCGGTAGCCGCCCTGGTCTCGGCGCAGGCCAAACTGGCCTCCGCCCACGTCGAGTTGCTCCCTCTTAGGCAGCCGGTAGCTGACGCCGAGTCCGTCACACGGCAGAACAGGGAGGAAGTGCTTCAGCAACGGACGCTGGAGCGCGTGCACGCCCCCATGCTCCAGGACCTCAGGAACAGGGCCAATGTCGCCCTGGGCCACATGTGCGATGAGAATGCTCCTCATCCCCATGCAAATGACTACGCCAGCCACCTCCGCTTCTTTACCAACGTGGTGACGTGCCTGGAGAATCGTTCCGAGAGAGCTCGCCAACTTGTTGAAGAGAGGAGCCGCGGCCTGCTTGGGTGTGCGTTCTCCCGCGTCTTCAGCCATCTCCAAAACACCGACCCCAACTTTGATTTTACGACGCCATCGCTCCCGTACCCGAGGCCATTCGAGGTGACCTAGCGCGATGGGTGGAAGACAATGTGGACGCGTTGGTCATGGCCTTCACTTCCGATGACGATGGGGTCATGGTCGCGGCGGACGAAGGTAACATGGTCGACGATGGCGATGGCGGCGCTGGCGGAGGTGATGGTGATGCTAGCGATGCTGGCAGCGATGCCAGCGACGCGTCTGAGGGCAATTCGTGGGACGCGGCGAGCGACATGTCCGATTGATCCCGTGTCTCCCAGCTGTTTGTCCTGCATGCAAAAGCTCAGGCGTGGCCCTAGAGGTTGTAAGATCATTTTTGGAGGGGGAGCCCCTCATGTAAATATACTACTGCCTCTATCTTTTTAGGTCGTGTTTAATATGTGTCTCCGTGAACTCACGTATCCTGGGGCAAGTTTGCTGTTGTGGTTTACCTTAGCCTGGACGAGCCCCAAACCAGCTTGTGAGGTTGCGAGTTTCTGGGAAGCTCCTGAGGAACTCGTCAACGCGCCTGAGGGGGCCGCGTGATAAGCAAGCACTAGCCAAGGCGCGACATGTGCATGGCGCGTGTGCACCATGCCCAGCCCCGCTCGCGAGGGGCCTGCGAGGGGGGAGCAACAGGCGCGCAGTCCTAAATAAGGCAAGAACCAGATATGAAGAAATCGCTTGAACGAGAAAAGGCACCCCCCGCGCGCATCAATGAAAATTCAACTTCAACTTAAATCCAAATCCAAAAGACAGGGTTACAGAAAAGAGATCCAAAGCAAATGGTCGTGTCCGGCGCCTAGTCTAGTCTTCTTGTCTTCTCACCAGCGCGGAGCTAAGTGCTGCCACTAGGACGTGGGAGGGAGCCCCCGAGGCCCGAGGGCGGCACTCCTGAGACTCCGGGGCGTGTACAACCCCATTCATTATTACGTGAGAGTGTCACGAGCGAAGACCTTCACAGGCGTGAGCCTTACTTCATATCGCCAGACGAGGGCCCCGCCTTGCACCACCCTCTACCACCGTTGGGACGACCGGTAACTAGGACAGCACCAACGGGGGCAGAGGGGACGCCAGCGGCGCCCTCGGCGACCACAGGTCCTCTGCCGGGGGAAGGCTCGCCGGCGCCTCCCCGGCAGAGGGCCTACCTCTGGGTGATGCCTTGATCCATGCGATGCGGGGAGGGGCCTTGCTCCTAGCCCCTCCCACGCAGCCCCTAGTGAGCCTCTCCTGGTGAAATGGATACCGCCGCGCCGGAACCGTCGCTTGGCGTTGTGACCTGATTCACTTGCGATTCATGGTTAGCGTAAGCCTGCCCGTGGGAGATGAATGGTACCCTGTAGCTGTTGTGGACGGCGTGGTTGGTGGGGCTCTCGGGCGGCTCCTGGAAGGTCTCAACTCCTAACGCCTCCTCTTCCCAGCCTGGCTCGAGGAACGAGCCATGGTCATCTTCCGGCATGTAATCCTGGTTCATCATGCGGAGCACGTAGGCCTCCGTGGTCGTTGCGCCGAAGACCTCGCCGAAGTGCCCCACGCTCCATGTCGCTCGGCCCATGATGCCGTCCTGAGGATGGTGGGGTAGCGCCCCGCTGGGGCCGTGTTCGGCGATGCTCGTGCCCGCACCCATCTGGGGTGGTGCGGGTGCGATGGGGCGCCATCCACCATGGATCGTGTAATTGTCGACGAGGCCCCCGGGCTCACTCAGGGGCACGCGGGCGCGGTGAGGCCCGCCGTGGGATCCGACGGCTACTTGGGGCGTGAGCTGGTAGCAGAAGGGCAGTGCTCTCATGGTCGCTGCGTCCAGTAGCTCGGCGACGCGTTCCAGCAGTGCCACCATGAGTGCAGCCTGCATGTTTTCCTGCTCCCTCCGGGTGTGCGGCGCCGTCGCCGTGGCGTGGCTTGCGGCCCTTGTAGCAGCTCGCGCATGTCGTTGGGTGAGGGTGGAAGGCGCCTGGCCAGGCTGCCCGTGCCCCATAGCGTCAGGTGGCGCTCGTGCCGCCTGGAGCATGGGGTTGAGGTCTTCCTGGGCAGGTGGCGCCGCCCGGACTGGCCATGCTGCCCAGCGGGCGGCGTTGGTCCTTGAGTCACCGAACATAGGAACCATGGAGCATCGGGGAATCGACTAGCGGGAGAGAGGCTCCGGCGCACCCCTACCTGGCGCGCCAAATGTTGGATTTTGGGTTTCGGCAAAACACTTAAGGTTCGAACACTGGGGTGCGCGCGAAGATCTCTCCCTCACTAATCACACCCTCAAACACTTCGCGGTCTCTAGGCTAGGCACATGAACTCACAACACTCGAGACACAAGATCTATACTGGTTCGGGCCACCGTTGTGGTGTAATACCCTACTCTAGTGTGGTGGTGGCAGATTGCCTCTTGGGATGAGGATGAACAGTACAAGGGGAAGGACAGCCTCCTGAGGAGAGGAGCTCTTGTGCTTGGTGAACTTGTGGTTGTGAGGATTGATCTCCCCTGTAAGGTGGTGGCTAGTCCTAGTTATAGAGGCCCTGGTCCTCTCCCTAAATATTGAGCGGGAAGGGAGCCAACAACGGCCAATTTGAAAGGGGACAGCTAGTACAGCTTATCCTGACAAAAGTAGTGTTCGCCTGCCAAAGGCTCTGGTGATGACGCCACCTTGGGCTCCACGGTGATCTCCATCCTGTTGTCCTGCTGGTCTTGGTCTCATTGCACCGATATGGGAACCTTTGCCTGATGCCTCGGAACTCCTCGCCTGCCCTTGCCTCCTTAGCACCAAAGTGGAAACATGGACACTATGCGCGCTGGCGCCCGCCTGGCCTTGGTTGTCATGGCTCACGTACTGGAACCTCGCGAGGATTGTCTTGCCTTGATCTCTCCGCCCCTCGCGAGCCAGCCTGGTGTGGCCGCTCCCGAGGAGGTCTTGTGTTCTCCGCCTCGCGAGGCTTGGCCCCTCACTTGAGTCCTTGCTAGTGAAGATGGATCATACGGGCCCGCTCAAAGAGCCACGCCGCGGGCCGCAGGTAGGCCAGTCTGGGGACCCCTGTTCCCAGAACACCGACATCTATGCTCTGTCTATTGAGCATCAACGTATATACTTAAATAGACAGCATTGCATAACCAAATTAAGCATACAATTACACAAGTGACTACACACATAACATTTCCACACACCAAAGTAAGCAATTGCATGCATACTAAAGTAGGAGAAATGAGGATCTAATCATCTACTTATTGTTGCGACTACGCTTGACATCGCTCTGCTTCTGGCTGGATCCCCGACCGTGTTGGCGAAGGAGGCACTTCCTCATGTCAACGATCTGCCTGTACATGTCGTAGCTCGTGTACGCCTGCTTGACTGTGTACACGACGTGAGCTTTGTCAAGTTTCTCCATCCAGGCTGAGTTCCAGGCATGCTTGTCCTTCTTGCACGAATCCTTCATATCTCTGTAGTAGGGGTCGATGATGGCCTCGGCGAGGTGAAACAGTGAGCCCTTCTCATGCTCCTTGTTGCCCGAGATCTTGTATTGGCCATGGATGCCGACAAGATTCTGCCAGGCGATGCCCGAATTCTCGAGTGCCTTTACATCGTTGGTGATGTCCACCATAGCGAACATGTAGTGGGGGTTGTTGACAAACCTAGCGAAACGCTCGCAAGGCCTTGTGGCCGGGGAGTAGTGGTAGACGAGGACGTGGTGGTTCATGCACATCTGGGCGATGGTGACCTTGGGACGAGACCCGACACGAGCGCGCGTGTACTCGAGGTCGAACCCGATCACCTTGTACTTCTCCTCGGGAAGCAACAGCTCCATGATGTGGATGGAGTGCTCCACCCTAACTAGGTCGTTGGTATACACCACCAAGAGGTCCATTAACCTTTTGTGGGTGTCCACCACAGCATGCATGGTGAACTGCTACTCGTCGTCGGCAGCCGCTCGGAGTGCCATTGGAGCCACAGAGGATACCCTCTAAGAATTTCTCATGGTGGGTGTGCTTCTTGCAATGGTGGGGCCCGATCGAAAGGTTTGTCGTGTAATAAATGAGGGCCAGCTGGCCTGTAATCGTCACATCTTGTCACGGCGTTCATAGTGGAGGATTCTAGTGCATGCTTTACAACACCGCACCGCATGCGTGGGCTCGAAGAGGCGCCAAATGTATCACCGGTGAGCCTGTTCCCGCGCTACCGTGCATTTACCGCGCAAGGTTCACGCCCGGCTAGTTTGGCCACGCGTCGGCTAGAAGAGGGACAAATCATGTGTGTTTATTGGCAAAAAGCTTTGTAAAAACGAAGTGTGTGGAATGACTTCAGTCATAAGTTTACCCGTGGGTGATAAGGTCAAAGTTACACAGAACGTTGATGATGAACACTCGAGTGCGATAATTAATTTTGCGCTCTACAGGGCACACGGTGAAAGAAACCAACTGTGTGCAATAATGTCGAAGATCGCAGTCGAGTTAGCTATACAGATCGTGTGCTGTGAGATTGACAAGGTAAACAAACTCGAGAATGGTTAATAAAATCTAAGACCATTGCATATTAAGGTCAAAATAGTGCTACCAGTATACGAGTCTCATGCAATGCCATTTCAACGATTGTACCACAAAAGCTCGAAATATTACAAGGTTCAAATTCCAGAGTTATATGGCTAAAATTCGAGGATTACAAGGTTCAAACTAATATTAGAATTGAAATTCAGCTCATGAGCTGCAAACCCTCATGCTGATCCACTGAATATGGATATCAGAAAGGCTCAAACTAATACTACCACTTCTAAGTCTGGTTTCAAAACCTCACAATTTTTGCAAGGGGTCAGCCACTGAGAAGTCATGTATGGGGTTGACACGATGACTTCCAATTACTCTATCATCTGAAGTTCCAAAATGAAACTCAACATTATTGGAGCCTATTCCATTTTGCCGCAGGCGCCGGCGCTGATCAACAAACCATAAATTTTCACGAAATAAATGTAGGGCAAACCTCATTTCCTTCAGCACCCTTGCTATGAGAACAAAGAACCTGGCGAATATAATCTCCGATAAGGTCCCTCGGTAGGAGTTCAAAGTAATTTCTGAGAGATGCAGGTCTAGGCATTCGACGTGATTATTATATTATATGACATTATCCACCACTGGGCCTAATCTTATCTGCAAAAGAAGAGAATGTGTTAGTGCCTACATGCAGTCTTGAACATTACTACATGCCTATTTGGTTTGTAGGATTTGTAAAATGCACTAACATGCCATCTTCGATATGACATGATTAACATGGGCATTTGATTACATTCTATAAAAATGTAGCCTTCTTCACAAGAGGTTGAAGTGGATGAAAAGTTCCCTAAGAAATCTAGTACATATGAATCCAAAGGAGAAATGCTTATTGATTGTAACCATATGGATCAAGCAACCAATATGGGGTGTGTGGAACATGTATGTACTAAAATCCTCCAAAAGAATCCTTCAGAAATCGTAGTACATTGTCATTGTAAACTTGGAAGATGGTGTCACAAATTGAACTCCATTAGGGTTAACATTTAACAGGAAAGGAACATCACCTCGATATATAGCTTCTCCAGGCACAGAAAGCATCTCAGGAAACTAACAACTTGCTCCAGGTTGGGGCCGATAGATTCTAGTGCCAAGACCTTCACTGTGCGCAATTTCGGGGTCAAGCTTGTCAGAATCATTTTCTGAATGACAGACAAACAAACATCTTCAAAATTAGAAATAATGTTAATTTGTATAAGGAGAGGTAGAAGGCGACTATTGTACCTGAACGGGTGTGGATCCAATAACAAGTTTAGAGTATTTGTCACACGAGTAGCCCACCACTGTCAATTTCGGCGCAGAAATGACATTGATTCTTGTTGGAACTTCTTGATCAACTACAAGTAATCTCTCAAGTGCAGGTGTGTCCTCAATGACCATACCGTGGTACACATCTTGCGATGTCTTCCTGCCGCACCAGCAACACACATAAATAGTCCGGAGAATCATGGAGGTGATGTGGAAGGTACTCAACCCATTGATCGCCTGAAGACGAAGGTACTCGAGTGTAGTACAGCCACGGAGCAGGTGCTCCATGTCACCGATTGAGAGGCAGAGGGCGAGGAGCTCGAGGTGCTTCAGTCGTGGTAGAATAAGAGTGGGCGCGTCATTAAGGGGGGAATGGCGGTTCCTGAACTTGGCGATGCGCAGCATGGGCGCGAGGTGGAGTGCGGACGTTAGCAGCGACCGCATATGCCCATCATCAAAAGTGCGCTCCTCGAGCTGATCTAGGGTGGGGGATCGGAACCAGTCGTCAAGCTTGGCTCGGTCCTTGCTGTTGGAACAGAACTCGCCCATTCTAAGGCCTCTGGTTGGGCCAAGGTGACTGCTGAGGATCTTGGAGAATGCATCCAAGCTTTTGCGATAGCCATGGCAGAGCTCGTGGGTGTCGATGAGGTCGAGAGGGCTGGAGTTCCATAGGGGGGGCACCACGGGGAAAGGACGGTTGTCCGCGCCCCATATTTGATTGGGAGCAGGGAGATGATGACTATAAACATATCATCGGGGAGGCTGCTGATGAAGTCTAGGCCTGCTGGAGTCGTTTGCGGTTCTAGCTCGCCCCACCTTCGCTTGTTGGCAGCCTCGTTCTCCACCTCCGGAGTCTCCTTGTCAGCGGCGCTTTCTGATAGAAATGGGAGTATAGGGAATATTTAGTTAAAATAGGGCAATTGAAAAGTGTATTGGTAACTATAACTTATTAGGTAGGAATATAGTAAGAAAAGGGAATAACAATTGGTTGCTTAAATACTAGACAATTCATTTGACATTGATGGGTAAGTCAACATGTAGATAGTTGAAAAGAAAACTTACTTGGAATAAAGTCTGGATGGATGATTTTGTCGGGGAAGTTAGCATATATCTAATGACCAGCCCCTTTTTTGTGCAGTGAAATTTTAGTTCCAGCTTTCAGTACATAAAACTTAGAAATTTCTTTCCAAAAGCCAGTGCCAAAATAGGAGTCACCACGTTCATCAAGTCTTATAGTAGCAACGATTGTAAATCCATGGTTTGTGTGCAGTATGACATCCATGCAGTCTTGATCTATGTAAAGGGAAAGATTGTGCACTACATAATCTGTTGCATAGCAAGGGATGCGCTGCAGAAAATGGTAGCATTGTTAAAGAAAATATGGTAACTTGCAAATATGGGCCCAAATTGAAAGAACTTTACATCAGTTGAAATCGAAGGAAAAAAATCTATAATTAAACAGATAGGGTAAACATGATGTCATGGAAATATGACAATAATCAAAAGAACAATACATCATTAATTTTCCTAATATAGAAACAAGATGGGGAAAATCCCCTTTGACGTATATGGTGCATGTGGCACCTTTTATCCAAATGTAGCAATATTTAGAATATGCTCAGGAAAGTAGGCCACGCCAACCGATTTAGGGTGAGATTGAACATACCGCGCGCGCCCTCAAGTGATCTGGTACAGTGAGATGGAATCTCTGGCGGAGGTCGCAAAGTCCTGATGTGTCGGCGCACTGTACGTTCTATGAATGAAAGAAAACCCTCAAAACTTCTCGAATAAAAATGAATTCACGGCGATTTCCGTCGGGTGATTAAAGGAGGCAGATGAACTGGGATAAGAGATGAGATAATATCTCATTAAATTAGTTAACTTGTCATCCATGAGAAAGAACCCCCAGTACGGCAGATTCCCCAACCGAGCGGAGCTGGGTCGACCGCGAGCAGCGTCGAGAAATTCGATGGCAATAGGCGGTGGCAAGCAGAAGTGGCGAAATGCGATGGGCTTTGCCGGCAGCCTGGCGGCGGCAGGCGTTGAGCTAAGTGTTTACCGCCGCGATAGGCGGTGCCATGGCATAGACACGGAGGAGCTTGTGCAGGTGTGAATGGGGGCCGGAGGGGGTGGCGGGCGGGGTGAGGGTTTTTGTGACGTGTGGATGGTGAGGGTTTTCTTTTTTCTTTTTTGAATTGGGTGATGAGCGTTTTCTGTCTTGCAAAGAATTTTGGAGGCGGCGGTTTGCTAGAGCAAACCGCGTGTGATTGACGCAACAAGCAAAATGAAAGTCATTGCACACGGTTCCAATTTTGGGAACCATGTGTGATTGACGTGCTACCTCCGTCCTAGTTTATTGGCCCCCCTTTGTAATTTTTACCAAATTTTGGCCAAATATTTAACTAAGAAATGTTTATGCATGTCACGAAAAATTATATCATTGAACACTATGCTCAAATACCCATGCAACGATATAAGTTTTGCTGACCTGCACTAACATTTTGTCATTTAAACCTTTGGTCAACATTTAACACAAATTACAAAGGGGACCAATAAACCAAGACGGAGGTAGATTCCATCAACCGAACTGGTTGCATCCATATCCCACGGTTAGACATAAGTAAACATAGATTAAACATACTCAAACATAGATAATAAGCGTGCACGTACATAAGCATAGTTCAACCATCATTAAGCATACTCAATCGTACATAGTTCGATCCATCCCACATCTCATCTCACATGCCGGCACGATCCTGAAGCTTCTCCAGGTACTCGGTGTACACGCCATGCGCCACCCTGCGAGAATACTTCTGCTTGAAGGAGCCAACGGCCCGTCCTCTTGCATGCGCCGGAACACTTAGATACGTATCATGAAGCTTGTGGTTGCAAAATGGGCATCGATAGCCGCCGTTCCAGGTCCTAATACGCCTGTTATGCATTCCTGCGTAAAGCTCCCTCAGGATTTGCCTCTTGTACCTCCTCTGGCCATCTTCATCCTCGTTGTCCACATCGTCAGACAGCACCTATACAAATAGTAAAACAAATTTGGCATCAAATCAATGATTACATGCCATGAAGTAGGATTAGGAATTTTTGGATATATATCCAGAGATTATGGTTCGATTTTTAAGCACAGTCGTCTATATACACACCAATCTTGAAGAAAATAATGGCACACACATATGTAGGTCATTCAAAATCAATTGTCAAGAACTGGCTAGGAATTATTAGCACGAACACTAACCCAATTCGGATTACTAGCAGAAATCATTTGCACAGATGAAACAACTAATCACATATCACTTGTACCATTCAAACAATCAATACATGAAAGCACAAGTGCTCCCTAGGTGGTTTTGGTAATTAATGTCAACATATATATTGTTGGACTAACATTTTTATCTAGTATGTTTCAGATAAGTTCAACAGTGAAGTGGCATGGACTAGATGATGTGAAACCCCTTCAAGATGCTAAGGACAAAGGATTGGCTCAAGCTCAAAGCTCAAGACTCTACATTTTCTATTTTAGTGATCCAAGATCACATTGAGCCTATAGGAAAAGCCAATACTATCAAGGAGGGATGAGGTGTTGCTTAATAAGGCTCTTGCTCAAATGCTTAGTGATATGCTCCAAAGTCCTCAACTACTTTCTCACATCCACATATGACCTAAACCAAAAGTCAAACTCGGCCCCACCGATTCTTTCTATCCTGCGCCACCGAGTTCAGATGTTATAGCCACGGCCACAAACCCTAGGCAAATCGGTCTCACTGATAGGGATCTCGGTCTCACCGAGATGGGATTGCAAACTCTCTGTTGCCTACTTTCGGTCTCACCGAAACTTGTGGTCGGTCCCACCGAGATTGCAATGTAAACTCTCTGTTTACCTTTTGTAACATTTCGGTCTCACCGAAATGAGCGAATCGGTCCCACCGAGTTTACCTGCCAACTCTCTGGTTAGCTTATTACCAAGATCGGTCCCACCGAGTTTGTATAATCGGTCTCATCAAGATTACATTATGCCCTAACCCAAATCATATCGGTCCTACCGAGTTGCATGTCGGTCCCACCGAAAACCCTAATGGTCACTAGCTTTGCTGAATCGGTCCGATCGAGTTTAACCATTCGGTCCCACCGAGTTTGGGAAGTTATGTGTAATGGTTAGATTTTGTGTGGAGGCTATATATACCCCTCCCCCACCTCTTAATTTGTGGAGAGAGCCATTAGAACGAACCTACACTTCCAACTTATTTTTTCTGAGAGAGAACCACCTACACTTGTGTTGAGACCAAGATATTCCATTCCTACCATATGAATCTTGATCTCTGGCCTTCCCCAAGTTGCTTTCCACTCAAATCTTCTTTCCACCAAATCCAAATCCTGTGAGAGAGAGTTGAGTGTTGGGAGACTATCATTTGAAGCACAAGAGCGAGGAGTTCATCATCAACGCACCATTTGTTACTTCTTGGAGAGTGGTGTCTCCTAGATTGGCTAGGTGTCACTTGGGAGCCTCCGACAAGATTGTGGAGTTGAACCAAGGAGTTTGTAAGGGCAAGGAGATCGCCTACTTCGTGAAGATCTACCGCTAGTGAGGCAAGTCCTTCGTGGGCGATGGCCATGGTGGGATAGACAAGGTTGCTTCTTCGTGGACCCTTCGTGGGTGGAGCCCTCCGTGGACTCGCACAACCGTTACCCTTCGTGGGTTGAAGTCTCCATCAACGTGGATGTACGATAGCACCACCTATCGGAACCACGACAAAAACATTCGTGTCTCCAATTGCGTTTGAATCTTCCAAACCCTTCCCTTTACATTCTTGCAAGTTGCATGCTTTACTTTTCGCTACTCATTTACTTGTTGCATGCTTGCTTGATATTTATTGTGTTTGTTAAACTTGTGCCAAAAATCCACTTCAACCTAAAGAATTTAAAAACTGCAACTTTTGGTACTTAGTGTCTAATCACCCCCCCTCTAGACACCTCTTCTCGATCCTTTCAATACACTACACGGATATAATGAAACTTACTCATATTTCATGGATTGGGAGAACATAACCATATGATTTCTATTCCAAAAAGGGGGAGGCATGAGTAACTAGAGAAACTCTGTGATCTATTTGACACATAAATGGGTATAGATGACTAACCAGCTGTCGTTGTCGTCGTAGTCGTCGCCGGAGTGGTCGTCGGAGCCGTCGTCGAGGTCGTCACTAGAGTCGGTGTGGAACTCCGCCTCAGGTTGTGGAAGCTGGACGCCGTCAACAATGCCAGGGTGCAACAATAACTCGTCGGTGGTGACGGCAACCTCTGTCTCCATCTCCACGCTGTGCTCCGGTGCTTTAGCAGCCCCGGTGTCGCCACTCCCTCCGATGGGGCGTTTGGGCGACATCCTCATACACTGACGGCTTTGAGAACTGAGAGCAGCGTCGAGGATGCAGGCGGAGAGAGAGGATTGTGTGTGTGTGGTGAGGATGGGGGTGCGGCCGCTCGGGCGCACCATTAATATGGAGTAGTGGGAGTTGTGGGAAAGAGGCGGGGGGCTGTCAAACCGATGGCTCGCCTCCTCGGTGAGCCTGCGCACCGGACTGCTGGCATGCCTACCAAAGTTTCACCCAGCTACTCGCACGCCTCCCGATGACACTGCGCAGCGAGCACGCCTCTGTCAATTCACACACCTGCACGCATGCCTCCACGTCTGCGTGCGCGACGGACTACTCACATGCGTCCCGTCAACTCATGCCTGCTCGCACAGCACACGGGTCACGCGGCGGCACATATATTGTTTTTCTATTTGGATGATTAATGATGCCACTTTATTGCTTAACCAAAGCATGGTGCTACCTCTTGATCATGCATTGGTTTTCCCTTGAAGAGGAAAGGTTGATGCAGCAAAGCAGTGTAAGTATTTCCCTTAGTTTTTGAGAACCAAGGTATCAATCTAGTAGGAAACTACACGCAAATCGCCTAGTACATGCACAAACAAACGAGAACCTCGCAACCAACGCGATAAAGGGGTTGTCAATCCCTTCACGGTCACTTACAAAAGTGAGATCTGATAGAGATAATAAGATAAATATTTTTGATATTTTTTGTATAGATTGAAAAGTAAAGATTGTAAAATAAAAAAAATAGTAAACTAGAATTGTAGATGGGAAACTTATATGATGTAAAGTAGACCCGGGGCCATAGGTTTCACTAGTTGCTTCTCTCAAGATAGCATATATTATGGTGGGTGAACAAATTACTGCCGAGCAATTGATAGAAAAGCACATAGTTATGATAATATCTAGGCATGATCATGAACATAGGCATCACGTCTGTGTCAGGTAGACCAAAACGATTCTGCATCTACTACTATTACTCCACACATCGACTGCTATCCAACATGCATCTAGAGTATTAAGTTCATAAGAATATAGTAACGCATTAGGCAAGATGACATGATGTAGAGGGATAAACTCAAGCAATATGATATAAACCCCATCTTTTTATCCTCGATGGCAACAATAAAATACATGTCGGTTCCCTTTCTGTCACTAGGATCAAGCACCGCAAGATTGAACCCAAAGCTAAACACATCTCCCATTGCAAGAAAGAACAATCTAGTAAGCCAAACCAAACTGATAATTCGAGGAGACTTGCAAAGATATAAAATCATGCATATAAGAATTCAGAGAAGAATCAAATATTGTTCATAGATAAACTTGATCATAACCCAGAATTAATCGGATCTCGACCAACACACCGCAGAAAGAATTACATCGAATAGATCTCCAAGAATATCAAGGAGAACTTTGTATTGAGATCCAAAGAGAGAGAGAAGAAGCCATCTAGCTAATAACTATGGACCCTAAGGTCTGTGGTAAACTACTCACACATCATCGGAGAGGCTATGGTGTTGACATAGAAGCCCTCAATGATCGAATCATCCTCTCGCAGATTGCCGAAAAAGGTCCCCAGATGGGATCTCATGGGTACAGAAGGTTGCGGTGGTGGAAAAGTGGTTTCATGGCTCCCTGGATGTTTTCAGGGTATAAGAGTATATATAGGCGAAAGAAGTAGGTTGGTGGACCTACGAGGGGCCCACAAGGGTGGGTGGCGCGCCTACCCCCCTGGGCGCACCGCCCTACCTCGTGGTCGCCTTGTTGCTTCCTTGACCTCCACTCCAAGTCTCCTGGATTGCGTTTGTTCCAAAAAAGATCCTCGCGAAGGTTTCGTTCCTTTTGGATTCTGTTTGATATTGCTTTTCTGCGAAACACTGAAATAGGCAAAAAACAACAATTTGCACTGGGCCTTTGGTTAATAGGTTGGTGCCAAAAATAATATAAAAGTGCATAATAAAGCCCATTAAACATCCAAAACAGATAATATAATAGCATGGAACAATAAAAAATTATAGATACATTGGAGACATATCAAGCATCCCCAAGCTTAATTCCTGCTCGTCCTCGAGTAGGTAAATGATAAAAATGGAATTTTTATGTGGAATTCTACCTAACATAATTTTCAATGCAATCCTCTTTATTGAGGCATGAATGTTTAGATCCAAAAGATTCTAGACAAAAGTTTAATATTGACATAAAAATAATAATACTTCAAGCATGCTAACCAAGCAATTATGTCTTATCAAAATAACATAGCCAAAGAAAGCTTATCCCTACAAAATCATATAGTTTGTCCATGCTTCATTTTCGTCACACAAAATGCCCCCATCACGCACAACACCGCTTTTCAAACTATTTCAACTTTCACACAATATATGAGCGCAAGCCATGGACATAGCACTAGAGAGGCTAGCAATGATGGAAGGGTGAGAGTGCGTATAATCCATGGACTCAACATTAGTCATAAAGAACTCACATACTTATTGCAAAAATCTACAAGTCATCAAAACCAAGAACTACGCGCATGCTCCTAGGGGGATAGATTGGTAGGAAAAGACCATCGCTCGTCCCCGACCGCCACTCATAAGGAAAGCAATCAAAGAACATCTCATGCTTCAAATTTGTCACACAACGTTTACCATACGTGCATGCTACGGGACTTGCCAACTTCAACACAAGTATTTCTCAATTCCACAATTACTCAACTAGCACGACTCTAACATTACCACCTTTATATCTCAAAACAATTATCAAGTATCAAGCTTCTCATAATATTTAATGCACTCTATATGAAAGTTTTTATTATACCCATCATGGATGCCTATCATATTAGGACTAATTTTATAGCCAAAGCAAATTACCATGATGTTCTTAAAGACTCTCAAAATAATAAATGTGAAGCATGAGAGATCAATAATTTCTATAAAATAAAACCACCACCGTGCTCTAAAAGGTATAAGTGAAGCACTAGAGAAAAATTATCTAGCTCAAAAGATATAAGTGAAGCACATAGAGTATTCTAATAAATTCCGATTCATGTGTGTCTCTCCCAAAGGTGTGTACAGAAAGGATGATTGTGGTAAAGTAAAAATCAAGGACTCAAATCATACAATACACTCCAAGCAAAACACATATCTTGTGGTGAATAAAAATATAGCCTCAAGTAAAGTTACCGATAGATGAAGACGAAAGAGGAGATGCCTTCCGGGGCATCCCCAAGCTTAGGATTTTGGTTGTCCTTGAATTTTACCTTGGGTTGCCTTGGTCATCCCCAAGCTTAGGCTCTTGCCACTCCTTGTTCCAAAATCCATCAAATCTTTACCCAAAAACTTGAAAACTTCGCAACACAAAACTCAAAATAGAAAATCTCATGAGCTCTGTTAGTATAAGAAAACAAATCACCACCTTAAGGTACTGTAATGAACTCATTCTTTATTTATATTGGTGTTAAACCTACTGTATTCCAACTTCTCTACGGTTCATACTCCCCCAATAGTAGCCATAGATTCATAAAAATAAGCAAATAACACACGAAAAACAGAATCTGCCAAAAACAGAATAGTCTGTAGCAATCTGGAAGTTTCGAATACTTGTGTAACTCCAACAATCCTAAAAAATTAGAGAGTCCTAAATAATTTGTATATTGATCTTCTGCAGTTGGAATTGGTATTTTATCGCTCTCCGGTAAAAATGAAAATTATTCTCGTGAGCGCATATTTTCTGTTTTTTTAGCAAGATCAAATAACAATCACCCAAGAAGATCCTAAAGGCTTTACTTGGGACAAACACTAATTAAAACATAAAAAATACAATCATAAAATAGGATAGATGATTTATTTATTATTTAACAGGAACAAAAAGCAAGGAACAAAAATAAAATTGGGTTGCCTCCCAACAAGGGCTATCGTTTAACGCCCCTAGCTAGGCATAAAAACAAGAATAGATCTAGGTATTGACATCTTTGGTAGGCAATTCTTCAGTAGAACACTTATCACCCTTAGGAGGTTCTTTGTTTTTGCAAATGATCAAACTCCTAGGTAGGAAATCAAGAAATTCATTTGTAGCAAAAGGTTCCTTAATGATATCTAAAAAGTTGGGGTGAACACTTATTGATTTGAGATCTTCATTTTTTTACTAGAAGATTCACCCTTATTTTTAGGAACATAGATAAATTTGGCAACGTTGGTAGGAGGAGGATTTGAGGTGTTTTTAACGGCAGAAAAAGCGGACCCCAAGTTAGTAATAATTTCTTCGAGTCTATCAATTCTAGTGGAATCTTGATCTATCTTTTCATTGACTATGGGTTCCTTTTCCTTAAGATTTTTCAGAGTAACTCCTACCTTAGATCCATATTGAGTAATTTGGTTGTGGATCTTTTTATCCAGATTTTCAATTAACTCTACAGTGGCAATTTTATTTTCAATAATATCAAGCCTTTGCATCACATGTTCCAAAGTTAAAATAGTTCCATTGACCAAAAGAGGTGGTGGGCCTAACAAATCTATCATAGCTGATGGTGTCAAGAACATCTCTATACCAAGGAGTGATGCCTACGTAAAAATTGCGAAGAAGAATGTAAGTAGATTGCTTTTTAATAGATCTATTCTGAGCATTGCAAATTCTATACCAAGCATCTTTTAGGTTTTCTCCCTCCCTTTGTTTAAAATTAAGAACTTCATTATCGGGAGTGTTAACAATGATAGGGGAACTAGCCATGAGGGCAAATAAACGATCTAACACATGGACACACAAGAGGCAAGCGAAAAGAGACGAACGGAAAAGGGGCGAATAAAATGACAACGGTGAAAGGGGGGAGAGGAAAATGTGAGGCAAATGAAAAATAATGTAATGCGAGGGATAAGAGTTTGTGATGGGTACTTGGTATGTCTTGACTTGAGCGTAGATCTCCCCGGCAACGGCACTAGAAATGGCTAGTTGACGGGAGATCAAATCTTGCCTTGACTTGGTGCAAATCTCCCCGACAACGGCGCCAGAAATCCTTCTTGCTACCTCTTGAGCATGCGTTGGTTTGCCCTTGAAGAGGAAAGGGTGATGCAGCAAAGTAGCGTAAGTATTCCCTCCGTTTTTGAGAACCAATGTATCAATCCAGTAGGAGACTACACGCATATCGCCTAGTACCTACACAAACAAACAAGAACCTCGCAACCAACGCGAAAAAGGGGTTGTCAATCCCTTCACGGTCACTTACGAAAGTGAGATCTGATAGAGATAATAAGATAAATATTTTTGGTATTTTTTTGTATAGATTGAAAAGTAAAGATTGCAAAATAAAATAAATAGTAAACTAGAATTGTACATCGAAAAATTATATGATGTAAAGTAGACCCGGGAGCCATAGGTTTCACTAGTCGCTTCTCTCAAGATAGCATATATTATGGTGGGTGAAAAATTACTGCTGAGCAATTGATAGAAAAGCGCATAGTTATGAGAATATCTAGGCATGATCATGAACATAGGCATCACGTCCGTGTCAAGTAGACCGAAACAATTCTGCATCTACTACTATTACTCCACACATCTACCGCTATCCAGCATGCATCTAGAGTATTAAGTTCATAAGAACAGAGTAACGCATTAGGCAAGATGACATGATGTAGAGGGATAAACTCAAGCAATATGATATAAACCCCATCTTTTTATCCTTGATGGCAACAATGCAATACGTGTCGGTTCCCTTTCTGTCACTAGGATCGAGCACTGCAAGATTGAACCCAAAGCTAAGCACTTCTCCCATTGCAAGAAAGATCAATCTAGTAGGCCAAACCAAACTGATAATTCGAAGAGACTTGCAAACATATCAAATCGTGCATATAAGAATTCAGAGAAGAATCAAATATTGTTCATAGATAAACTTGATCATAACCCACAATTAATCGGATCTCGACCAAAACACCGCAAAAAGAATTACATCGAATAGATCTCCAAGAACATCGAGGAGAACTTTGTACTGAGATCCAAAGAGAGAGAAGAAGCCATCTAGATAATAACTATGGACCCGAAGGTCTATGGTAAACTACTCACACATCATGGGAGAGGCAATGGTGTTGATGTAGAAGCCCTCCGTGATCGAATCCCCCTCCGGCAGATCGCCGGAAAAGGTCCCCAGATGGGATCTCACGGGTACAGAAGGTTGCGGCGGTGGAAAAGTGGTTTCATGGCTCCCTGGATGTTTTCAGGGTATAACAGTATATATAGGCGAAAGAAGTAGGTCGGTGCAGCTACGAGGGGCCCATGAGGGTGGGGGCGCGCCTACCCCCCTAGGCGCGCCGCCCTACCTTGTGGCCGCGTTGTTGCTTCCTTGACCTCCAATCCAAGTCTCCTGGATTGCGTTTGTTCCAAAAAAAGATCCTCGCGAAGGTTTCGTTTCGTTTGGATTCCGTTCGATATTCATTTTCTGCGAAACACTGAAATAGGCAAAAAAAAACAGCAATTTGCACTAGGCCTTCGGTTAATAGGTTACTCCCAAAAATAATATAGAAGTGCATAATAAAGCCCATTAAACATCCAAAACAGTTAATATGATAGCATGAAACAATCAAAAATTATAGATACGTTGGAGACGTATCACATGACATGTATCCATTGTTGGTCTAACGCTCACGGTTCGAATAAATAATCCGTTTCGTATATTGGTTCCCAATTATTAATAATCTCCCATTTGTAATTAGATAAAGATTACATCAAAACTGGTCTCAAATTTGACAAAAAGGTAGAATGCCACTTTGTATTGGTGTCCATATGACAACACAATAAGTTTCATGAACTTCAAATAAGTTTTGGATGTACTAGAATTTAAAAATCAAGATTCTCAATGCTTGAAATTTGATGCATGAGGAGTACACATGCACCCAGTGAGACACATGTGTTTTTGCAATTCATTTAGGTGCACTGTCACGTGTGCATGTAGCTCAAATTTGATTTTTGCACATTATACCCATAGAAAATCAATCAATTAATATACTAAAATGTCTTAATGATCTCGGTGATTTTTTCGAAATTAAAACGTCCCTCCTTTGGTAACATATGTTCACCGCGGGGTAATTAATTTAACATGCATCATAGTTGCGGTGGATTCACTGTGTGTGTGTGGGTGCGTGCGTCTGGGGGTGGCGGGTGGCTCGCAGTACACTACGAGTTGTGAATCACCGTCTGGGTTGGCCATTTTGTTAGGCATGCCGGTGCCACACCAGAGTCGTGAAATCGTTATTTAAAACATTACACAACCCTTTCATACATACATGTGTTTGGCCACATGCAGTCGATGGTTGTCCTACATGACACTCGATACTCGCGTGTGACGCTTTCTGTGGGCCCGCGAGGTCATCGTCCATCACTTTGATGAACAGCCCGCAGTGAGGTTAATTTGACCAACAAGGTAGAATCGTTTTTGTTTGTGTTATGGTGGTATATAGTACACGTCGAAGAGGTGGGAGGGGACTAGCATATATACTATACATACACGTCCGTGAACAAGTACACCTCACTCAGTGTCGGCACTTTTTAGTTTCCGAGGCACGTGCCACATGAAAATTGTGAAATTGGCTATTCAAACATCACACAACACCTCTTTGGGCCATATGCATGCATGCGGTGGCTATCCTAGTTAGGACACTCGCGTGTGATGCTTCCATCTATGGGCCCACGAGGCCATTGTCGATGCATGCATGCATCACTTTGACCTACATCAGGAGAGGTTAATTAATTTCACCATCGACGAGGATTCTTTTGGGTTGTACATATTACGGCAGGAGCATATAGTATGCGGTGAAGAGGGGGGAAGGGGCCATCATATGTAGTACGCTTCATGAACCTCTCTCTATGTGGGTGCATGGTTTACGGTTTTTGAGGCATGTGGCACATCAAAGTTGTGCATTTTGGATATTCAACACACATATATATATATATATATATATATATATATATATGTTTGGCCAAATGCAAAGTGGTGGTGGTTGTCCTCTCGTACCCACTTAAGCGGTTATTAGTGATATCGATGCTATCCATCTATGGGCCCGCTTGGTCCATCACTACTCTTTGCGTGACAACAAGAGAGGTTATTCAACTTAGGAGGGGATTATTATTTTTTCTTGTAATACAGTATATATAGGTCATGCTCTCGGATGACATGCATGATACAGTTTGAGCACACACACATGCATGTGTACACATGAATCCCTCTCATCGAGTCGAAGTGGCTAGTACAACGACACGTCATGAACCGATCTCACTCTGTGTGGGGAGCTAGTGTACGATTTTTGATGCATGCACCACATCAATGTTGTGAAATTCTATTCAAACATGCATGCACGCATCACCTCCATACATATGCATGTAGTGGTTGCCTTCGAATGGTACACTCCCTCACGTGGCTATCGGCGACAAGCCTATATATTCGTGGGCCTGCGTGGACATCCATGATCACCTTGACCAACAACAAGATAGGTTACCATGGCGGATTCTTCATTTGGTCCGTGTTATCATAGTATAGTTCATGGTGAGATTCAGACCTTAAGTTTGAGCGCATATACTATGCACACATGCATGCATGAATCCCCGTCGTTGGCTTGAAGTGTGGTGTAACATACATATGCATCGTCAACCTAACCATCACTCGGTGTGGGGATTTCTAGTTCGAAATCACGGTGCCACATCAAAGTTGTTCCATTGTTACTCAAAAACACACCTCTCCATACATATGTTTGGGCCACACGTATGCAGTGGTTGTCTTCGGGGACTAGCTACTTGCGTGATTATTGGCGAGCCAGCCCATCTCCGGGGTCGCATGGTCGGCCATCACTTTGACCAACAACAAGAGAGAGGTTGTACAACCAAGGTGGATTATTCTTGGTTTGTTTTACGATCCATCTTGGTGAGATATGCCTCTCTGGCCCGCCGACTAAAAGTGTCTGGGGGGTTGCTACTTCGCACTTTGCTAGGTGAATCTTCGTTGGGGGGCATGCATTCATAGCTTAGGATTCCCTTCGTGGCGACACGAGGGGGCTGCTCGCTACTTCGCACTTTGCTAGGTGAACCTCGGTTGGGGAGCATGCATTCATAGCTTAGGATTCCCTTCGTGCCGACACGAGGGAGGGGGGGCTGCTAGCTACTTCGCACTTTGCTAGGTGAACCTCGATT